>NC_081314.1:86020741-86323771 GCF_026419965.1 Kogia breviceps | reverse complement strand
TTGATTCCATACCCTAGCTATTGTAAATAGTGCTGCAATGAACAGTGCAGTGCATGTATCTTTTTGAATTATGGTTTTCTCTAGGTATATGCCCAGGAGTGGGATTGCTGGGTAATATGGTAATTCTATTTTTCGGTTTTTAATAAACCTTCATACTATTCTCCATAGTGGCTGTATCAATTGATATTACATCAACAGTGTAAGAGGGTTCCTTTTCCTCCACATCCTCTCCAGCATTTATTGTTTGTAGGGTTTTTTTATGATGGCCATTCTGACTGGTGTGAGGTGATACCTCATTGTGGTTTTGATTTGCATTTCTCTAATAATTAGTGATGTTGACCATTTTTCATGTGTTCATTGGCCATCTGTATGTCTTCTTTGGCGAAGTGTCTATTTAGGTCTTCTGCCCATTTTTTGATTGGGTTGTTTGTTGTTTTGATATTGAGTGGCATGAGCTGTTTGTATATTTCAGAGATTAATCCCTTGACAGTTGCTTCATTTGCAAATACTTTCTTCTATTCTGAGGGTTGTCTTTTTATCTTGTTTACGGTTTTCTTTGCTGTGCAAAAGCTTTTACGTTTCATTAGGTCCCATTTGTTTATTTTTCTTTTTATTGTCATTACTCTAGGACGTGGATCAAAAAAGATCTTGCTGTGATTTCTGTCAAAGAGTGTTATAACTACAGTTTCCTCTAAGAGTTTTATAGTGTCTGGCCTTACATGTAGGTCTTTAATCCATTTTGAGTTTATTTTTGTGTATGGTGTTGCGGAGTTTTCTAATTTCATTCTTTTACATGTAGCTGTCCAGTTTTCCAAGCACCACTTATTGAAGAGACTATCTTTTCTCCATTGTATATTCTCACCTCCTTTGTCATAGATTAGGTGACCATAGGTGTGTGGGTTTATCTCTGGGCTTTCTATCCTGTTCCATTGATCCATGTGTCTGTTTTTGTGCCAGTACCATATTGTCTTGATTACTGTAGCCTTGTAGTAGAGTCTGAAGTCAGGGAGCCTGATTCATCCAGCTCCACTTTTCTTTCTCAAGATTGCTTTACTATTCGGGGTCCTTTGTGTTTCCATACAAATCGTAATTTTTTTTTTGTTGTAACTGTAAAAAAATGCCATTGGTAATTTGACAGGGATTTCATTTCATCAGTAGATTGCTTTGGGTAGTATAGTCATTTTCAAAATATTGATTCTTCCAATCCAATAACATGGTATATCTCTGCATCTTTTAGTGTCATCTTTGATTTCTTTTATCAGTATCCTATAGTTTTCTGAGTACAGGCCTTTGGTCTCCTTAGGTAGGTTTATTCTTAAGTATTTAATTCTTTTTTCTGCAATAGTAAATGGGATTATTTCCTTAATTTCTCTTTCTGATCTTTCATAGTGTATAGGAATGCAATAGATTTCTGTGTATTAATTTTATATCCTGCAAATTTATTAAATTCATAGATGAGCTCTAGTAGTTTTCTGGTGGCATCTTTAGGATTTTCTATGAATAGTATCATGTCATCTACAAACAGGGACAGTTGTATTTCTTCCTTTCTGATTTGGATTCCTTTTATTTCTTTTTCTTCTCTGGTTGCCATGACTAGGACTTCCAAAACTATGTTGAATAAAAGTGGAGAGAGTGGACATCCTTGTCCTGATCTTAGAGGAAATGCTTTCAGTTTTTCACCACTGAGAATGATGTTTGCTGTAGATTTGTTATATATAGCTTTTATTATGTTGAGGTAGGTTCCCTCTATGCCCACTTTCTGGAGATTTTTTATCATAAATGGGTGTTGAATTTTGTCAAAAGCTTTTATTGCATCTATTGAAATGATCATATAGTTTTTATTCTTCAATTTGTTAATATGGTGTATCATATTGATTGATTTGCATATACTGAAGAATCCTTGCATCCCTGCTATAAATTCCACTTGATCATGGTGTATGAGCCTTTTAATGTGTTGTTGCATTCAGTTTGCTAGTATTTTGTTGAGGATTTTTGCATGTATGTTCATCAGTGATATTGGACTATAGATTTCTTCTGTTGTGATTTCTTTGTATCGTTTTGGTATCAGGGTGATGGTGTCCTTGTAGAATGAGCTTGGAAGTGTTTCTCTCTCTGCAAATTTTTGGAGGAGTTTGAGAAAGATAGGTGTTAGCTCTTCTCTAAATGTTTCATAGAATTCACCTGTGAAGCCATCTGGTCCTGGACTTTTGTTTGCTGGAAGACTTTTAATCACAGTTTCAATTTCATTACTTGTGATTGGTCTGTTCATATTTTCTATTTTTTCCTGGCTCAGTCTTGGAAGGTTGTAACTTTCTAAGAATTTGTCCATTTCTTCCAGGTTGTCCTTTTTTTTTTTTTTTTTTTTTTTTTTTTGGCATATGGTTGCTTGTAATAGTCTCTTATGATCCTTTGTATTCCTATGGTGTCAGTTGTAACTTTTCCTTTTTCATTTCTAATTTTATTGATTTGAGTCCTCTCCCTTTTTTCCTTTCTTTACTTGTCTGGCTAAAGGTTTATCAATTTTATTTATCTTCTCAAGAAACCAGCTTTTAGGTTCATTGATCTTTGCTACTGTTTTCTTTGTTTATACATCATATTTCTGCTCTGATCTTTATGATTTCTTTCTTTCTACTAACTTTGGGTCTTGTTTGTTCTTCTTTCTCTAGTTGCTTTAGGTGTAAGGTTAGGTTGTTTATTGGAGATTTTTCTTGTTTCTTGAGGTGGGATTGTATTGCTATGAACTTCCCTCTTAGAACTGCTTTGGCTGCATCTCATAGGTTTTTGATCATCATGTTTTCATTGTCATTTGTCTCTAGGTATTTTTAAATTTCCTCTTTGAGTTTTTCAATGATCCCTTGTTTATTATTTAGCATATTCTTTAGCCTCCATGTGCTTGTGTTTTTTAGTTTTGGTTTTTTTTTTTTCTGTAATTGATTTCTAATCCATAGCATTGTAACCTGAAAAGATGCTTGAAACAATTTCAATTTTGTTAAATGTAGCAAGGCTTGATTTGTGAACCAAGATGTGATCCATCCTGGAAAATGTTCCATGTGCACTTGAGAAGAAAGTGTATTCTGCTGCTTTCAGATGGAATGTCCTATAAATATCAATTAAGTCTAACTGTCCTAATGTGTCATTTCAGGCTTGTGTTTCCTTACTAATTTTCTGTCTGGATCATATGTCCATTGGTATAAGTGTTGTGTTAAAGTCCTCCACTATTATTTTTGTACTGTCAATTTCCCAGTTTATGACTGTTAGCATTTGCAGTATGTATTGAGGTGCTCCTATGTTGGGTACATAAATATTTACAATTGTTATATCTTCTTCTTGTATTGATCCCTTGATTATTATGTAGTGTTCTTCCTTGTGTCTTGTGTCTTGTAACAGACTTTATTTTAAGGTCTATTTTGTATGATATGAAAATTGCCACTTCAGCTTTCTTTTGATTTCCATTTGCATGGAATATCTTTTTCCATCCCTTCACTTTCAGTCTGTAAGTGTCCCTAGGTGTGAAGTGGGCCTCTTGTAGACAGCATATATATGGGTCTCGTTTTTGTATCCATTCAGCCAGTCTGTGACTCTTGGTTGGAGCATTTAATCCATTTACATTTAAGGTAGTTATCAATATGTATGTTCCTCTTACTATTTTCTTAAGAGTTTTGGGTTCCTTTTTGTAGGTCTTTTTCTTCCCTTGTGTTTCCCACCTAAAGAAGTTCCTTTAGCATTTCTTGTAAAGCTATTTTGGTAGTGCTGAATTCTCTTAGTTTTTGTTTTCTGTAAAGCTTTTGGTTTATTTGTTGAATCTGAATGAGATCCTTGCTGGGTAGAGTAGTCTTGGTTGTAGGTTTTTCCCTTTCATCACTTTAAATATATCTTGCCACTCCCTCTGGCCTTCAGAGTTTCTGCTAAAGAATCAGCTGATAACCTTATGGGGATTCCCTTGTATGTTATTTGTTGCTTTTCCCTTGTTGCTTTTAATATTTTTTCTATGTTTTTAATTTTTGTTTGATTAATATGTGTCTTGGCATGTTTCTGCTTGGGTTTACCCTGTGTGGGACTCTGTGATTCTTGGACTTTGTTGACTATTTCCTTTCCTATGTTAGGGAAGTTTTTGACTATAAACTCTTCACATATTTTCTCAGGCCCTTGCCCTTTCTCTTCTTCTTGAACCCCTATAATTCAAATGTTGGTTTGCTTAATGTTGTCCCCGAGGTCTCTGAGCCTGTCCTCATTTCTTGTCATTCTTTTCTCTTTATTCTGCTCCTCAGCAGTTATTTCCACCATTCTATCTTCCAGCTTACTTATCCGTTCTTCTGCCTCATTTATTCTGCTATTGATTCCATCTAGTGTATTTTTCATTTCTGTTATTGTGTTGTTCATCACTGATTTTTCTTTATTTCTTCTAGGTCCTTGTTAAACATTTCTGTATCTTCTTAATCCATTCCTCCATTCTAATTGTGAGATCTTAGATCACCTTTACTGTCATTACTCTGAATTCTTTTTCAGGTAGATTGCCTATTTCCTCTCTATTTAATCTTTTGGGATTTTACCTTCCTCCTTCGTCTTCAACATATTTCTCTGTCATCTCATTTTTGTCTAACCTACTGTGTTTATGGTCTCCTTTCCACAGGCTGCAGGGTCATAATTTCTCTTGCTTCTGTTTTCTGCCTCCTGGTGAGTGAGTTTTGTCCAGGGGCTTGTGTAGGCTTCCTGGAGGGAGGGACTGCTGTCTGCACTCTAGTAGGTGGAGCTGAGTCTTTTCCCTCTGATCAGGAGGGCCACATCAAGTGGTGTGTTTGGGGATGTCTGTGTGCTTAGTACAACTTTAGGCAGCCTGTCTGCTTTTGGATGGGGCTGTGTTTCTGTCTTGCTGGTTGTTTGGTGTGACGCATCTAGCACTGGAGCCTGCAGGCAGTTGGGTGGAGGTGGTTCATGGTATTGAGATGGATACCTCCAGGAGAGCACACACTGATTAATAGTCCCTGTGCCTGGGAATTCTCTGGTGGTCCAGCATCCTGGAATCAGCACATCCTGGAGGCCCAGGCTTGACCTCTGGCCGGGAACAAAAAGAGCCCACCAGCTTCACAGTATGGCCAGAGAAAAAAGAAAGAAAATAAAGAAGAAAAGAAAACCAACTGGCAAATAAAACCCAAGACAAATAACAAAGAGAAAAACAAACACACAGTAGCAACAATACAACACACACACGTACACAGAACAAAAAAAAAAAAAAGAGAGAAGAAAACAAATAAACAGATACAGCAAATCTAAGACTAATGATGACAACAAAACCAAACTAACAGAAACAAACAAAGAAGCAGATAGAAAAGAAAAAAAAAGAAAAATAAATAATTTAACCCCCCAAAAAACAAGAGAACAAACAAACAAAAGAATTTTTTAAATGAATGAATGAATTCTCTGGCACTGAACTCTGTTGGACTCAGTGCTCTTACCCCAGAGGCTGAGGCCCAACCCCTTGCCCTGGAACCAAGAACCCACAAGCCGTGTGGCACAGCAAAAAAAAAAAAAAAAAAAGAAAGAAGGAAACAAAAGAAAACCAACAAAACCCAAGACAGATGATAAAAGTAAAACCAAAGAAAAAAAAAAGAAAAGAACAATCTAACAAACAAAAGAACCCAAACAAAAACTAACAGAAAACAGTAAGTAATCTAAAATAAAAGCAAAGAAAAAACAAAGCACATACAAAAATTATCAAGAAAAGGGAAAACCAAAAAACAAAACAAAGAACAAAAACAATAACAAGACTAAAACACAAAAGAACAAAAAAGTAAAGTAAAAATAGAAAAATATATTATTATTTTTTTTAAAATAAGAGAATAGAAAAATAATAAAAAATAAAAAGTAATTTAAAAACCCAAAATCAACAACAGGGGAACTTCCCTGGTGGCACAGTGGTTAAGAATCTGACTGTCAATAACCAGGGCACACAGGTTTGAGCTCTGGTCTAGGACGATCCTACATGCTGTGGAGCAACTAAGCCCATGTACCACAACTACTGAGCCTGCACTCTAGAGCCTGTGAGCCACAACTACTGAGCCTGTGTGCTGCAACTACTGAAGCCTGCATGCCTAGAGCCTGTGCTCCACAACAACAGAAGCCACCGCAATGAGAAGCCCATGCACCACAACAAAGAGTAGCTCCTGCTCACCACAACTAGAGAAAGCCTGCGCGCAGCAACAAAGACCCAACGCAGCCAAAAAAAAAAGGAAACAGAACAAAACAAAAATAAAAAAATAGTAATAATCATATTTTTCTGAGGCCTGTGCTGTCAGTGTCCTTGCCCACCCAGTGAGCCAGAGCCCACACCTGCCTCCCCAGGAGGCCCTTTAATAGCCCTAGGTAGGTCTCTGGACCCCGTGTGGGCACTGTGGGGACAGCTCAGAAACTGACCTGGCCCAACTCCTGTGTGTACTTGTCCCTAAAGTCCACAGCTGCTAAAGTTAGGCTGGTCTCAGTTGTGGGAGTACTTATTGTCCATTCAGATATTCCACAGATGCAGGGTTTACCAAGCAGATCATGGGCATCTGGTCTCACCTCTGTGTGTGGGCCACCCTCAGACGTCTGTTCCCCACCCAGGCAAGAGGGGGTGAAAGCAGTGGCTGATTGGGTCTCTTAGGCTGATTGTGACACTTACTCAGAACATGAAGGGATAGGGCAGCCACAACCAGGGTTATGTGAAGTGCCTGTGGCAGCAGAGACCAGCAAGAAGTTGCAACAAACTGGGATGCACTCAGTCCGGTGGGATTCCCTCCCAGTGCCCACATAGGCAGGGGCTGGTGGGTGGGGAAGGAGACTTCAGTGGTGGGCCTGCCCCTTGTGCACCACTCAACAGTGGCACCTCATTTCCAAGGCAGTCCATGCTTCCTCTAGGAGCATTCCTGGCCATGGAGCACATCACTCCCATCCCCTCAGGCTGTCTCTGCACAGCGAACAGCAGTCCTCTCCCCAGATCCACTCTCTTAACCCCACACTTTAGCACTCTGACCCCGCCAGCACTGGCAGCTTCTCATCTCAGGAGGTGCCCAGGGCTGATTCCGGAGGAGACTTTTGTGTGGGCAGCATATGTGGGCCTGCTGGGGCCTGCATGGTCAAAGGAGGGTTTGGCGGTAGTGGCACTAAGGACCCTGGAGCCTGTGCACTGCTCAGGACCCTGGAGCCTGCATGGCACTCTCAAGGGACCTTGAAGAGCAAAATAATTTTGAGAAAGAAGAATGTATCTAGAGGACTCCCAAATCCTGATTTCAAAACCTACTAGAAAGCTATAATAATCAAAACAGTATGGTATTGGCATAAAGACAGACATATAGACCAAGAGAAGAATAGAGAGCTCAGAAATAAACTTTGGCATAGATGGTCATTTGATTTTTGATAAGTGTTCCAAGGCCACCCAGTGGGGGAAAAGACAATCATTTCAATAACTGGTGCTGAGAAAACTGAATATCCACATGCAGAAGACTTAATGTGGCATACAAAAATAACTCAGAATGCATCAAAGATCTAAATGTGTGACCTAAAACTATGAAACTCTTAAAAGAAAACATAGGATAAAATCTTTATGTTATCAGATGTAGCAATGACTTCTTGGACATAACACCAATGTCAGAGGCAACAAAATAAAAAATAGCCATATTGTATTGGACTTCATGAAAATTTCAAATTTTGTTAATCAAAAAATAATATCAACAAAGAAAAAAGGCAACCACAGAACAGAAGAAAATATTTTCTATCATACATCTAATAAGGGATTAACATCCAGAATATATAGATAATTCCTAAAATTCAACAATAAAACAAACAACTTGGTTTAAAAATGGGAAGAGGACTTGAATAGGTATTTCTCCAAAGATAAACATCACTAACTGCTAGTGAAATGCAAATCAAAGCCACAATACTATCTGACATCCATTAGGATGACTACAATAAAAATTCCAGAAAATATAAAGTGTTGGTGAAGATGTGGAGAAATTGGAACACTTGCATACCATTGGCAGGAATGTAAAATGATATAGCTTTTGTGTAAAACAGTGTGATGAGTCTTAAAAAAATTGAAAATAAAAGTATCTTATGATTCAGCAATTCTTCTTCTGGGTATACATCCCAAAGAACTGAAAACAGGGTCTCATAGAGATACTTGTACACGCATGTCCAGTGCAGCCTTACTCACATTAGCTAAATCGCATAAGCAGCCCAACTGTCCATCAACTGATGAATGGATAAGCAAAATGTGGTATACAGTACAATGGAATATTATTTGGCCTTAAGAAGGAAGGAAATTCTGATATATGCTACAATGTTGATGAACCTTGAGAACACTGTGTTTAAGTAAAATAAGCCAGTCACAAAAAAGATAAACACTGTCTGACTCTATCTGATGTACTTAGAGTAGTCAAAGACAGAAAGCAGAATGGTGGTTGCCAGGAACTGGGTACATAATTTCACTTTTACTAGATGAAACCAGCTACAGGTATGGATGGTGGTGATGGTTGCACAACATTATTAATGTATTTAATATCACTAAAATGTACACTTAAAATGGTTAATATTTGTATACACAAATATCAAACCATTATGCTGTACAACTGAAACTAATATGTCAATTATACCTCATTTTTAAAAATAGTTAAGATGCTAAATTTTATGTTATGTGCATTTTATAATAAAAAAACTGGGAAAAATCATATATGTTTTAAATAAATTAAGAGAAAAATATAGTTTATTATATTTATCCATATTCCTCATTTCTGATACTCTTCAACCCTTCCCCCAAATCTGACTTTCTGTATATTATTATCTCATTTAATAAAGTACTTCCTTTGACATTTCCTTTAGTTCATGTCTGTTGGTGATGAAATCTCTTAGTTGTTCTGTTTTTTCAGTGGATATGGAATTTTGGATTGACTGAATTTTTTTTTTCTTTCAGCACCTTAAAAATAATTGTTCACTGTCTTCCTGTCTTCTCTTCTCCAATCTTTGTAATAATATGTCATTCATCATTCTTAACATTGTTCACATATAGAAATATTTTGGATCCCCTGGAGCTTCTTTTAAGAATTTTTTTCTTTATCTTTTCAATAGTTTGACCATCATTCACTTAGGTCATTTTTCCTTGTATTTACCTTTCTGGGGTTTGCTGAGTTTCGTGTTTCTTTACATTTATGTCTTTCAATATATTTGGAGAAATTCCAGTCATTTCCTCAAGTAAATGTCTGCCTCATTCTTTCTCTCTTGATCTTCTCACAATCCAAATATATATAGATATGTTAAAATTTTTCATATTTACCCATATCACTGAGGCTCTTTTCATTTGTTTTACAATTATTTTCTTTCTATTCTTAAGATTAGATAATTTCTATTGTTGTATTTCAAATTCCATAATTTTTTTTTCTGCCATCTTTTTTAAAAAAGATAGTAAAGATGATTCAAAATCTTGGAAATAGAATAGACAAACTGCAAGAAACAGTTAACAAGGACCTAGAAGAAATAAAGAGGAAGCAAGCAATGATGAGCAACACAATAAATGAAATGAAAAATACTCTAGATGGGATCAATAGCAGAATAACTGAGGCAGAAGGACGGATAAGTGCCCTGGAAGATAAAATAGTGGAAATAACTATTGCAGAGCAGAATAAAGAAAAAAGAATGAAAATAACTGAGGACAGTATCAGAGATCTCTGGGACAACATTAAATGCACTAACATTCGAATTATAGTGGTCCCAGAAGAAGAAGAGAAAAAGAAAGGGACTGAGAAAATATTTGAAGAGATTATATTTGAAAACTTCCCTAATATAGGAAAGGAAATAGTCAATCAAGTCCAGGAAGCACAGAGAGTCCCATACAGGATAAACCCAAGGATAAACACGCCAAGACACATAATAATCAAACTGTCAAAAATTAAATACAAAGAAAACATATTAAAAGCAGCAAGGGAAAAACAACAAATAACACACAAGGGAATCTCCATAAGGTTAACATCTGATCTTTCAACAGAAACTCTACAAGCCAGAAGGGAGTGGCAGGACATATTTAAAGTGATGAAGGAAAAAAACCTACAACCAAGATTACTCTACCCAGCAAGGATCTCATTCAGATTTGATGGAGAAATTAAACCTTTACAGACAAGCAAAGGCTGAGAGAGTTCAGCACCACCAAACCAGCTTTACAACAAATGCTAAAGGAACTTTTCTAAGCAAGAAACACAAGAGAAGGAAAAGACCTACAAGAACAACCCGAAACAATTAAGTAAATGGTAATAGGAACATACATATTGATAGTTACCTTAAATGTAAATGGATTAAATGCTCCCACCAAAAGACACAGACTGGTGGAATGGATACAAAAACAAGACCCATATATATGCTGTCTACAAGAGACCCACTTCAAACCTAGGAACACATACAGACTGAAAGTAAGGGGATGGAAAAAGATATTCCATGCAAATGGAAATCAGAAGAAAGCTGGAGTAGCAATTCTCATCTCAGACAAAATAGACTTTAAAATAAAAACTATTACAAGAGACAAAGAAGGACACTACATAATGATCAAGGGATTGATCCATGAAGAAGATATAACAATTGTAAATATTTATGCACCCAACATAGGAGCACCTCAATACATAAGGCAAATACTAACAGCCTTAAAGGGGGAAATCAACAGTAACACAATCATAGTAGGGGACTTTAACACCCCACTTTCACCAATGGACAGATCATCCAAAATGAAAATAAATAAGGAAACAGAAGCTTTAAATGATACATTACACAAGATGGACTTAATTGATATTTATAGGACATTCCATGCAAAAACAACAGAATACATATTTTTCTCAAGTGCTCATGTAACATTCTCCAGGATCAATCATATACTGGGTCACAAATCTAGCCTTGGCAAACTTAAGAAAATTGAAATAGTATCAAATCTCTTTTCTGACCACAATGCTATGAGACTAGATATCAATTATAGGAAAATATCTGAGAAAAATACAAACACATGGAGGCTAAACAATACACTACTTAATAACGAAGTGATCACTGAAGAAATCAAAGAGGAAATCAAAAAATACATAGAAACAAATGACAATGGAGACATGACGACCCAAAACGTATGGGATGTGGCAAAAGCAGTTCTAAGAGGGAAGTTTATAGCAATACAATCCTACCTTAAGAAACAGGGAACATCTCGAATAAACAATCTAACTTTGCACTTAAAGCAATTAGAGAAAGAGGAACAAAAAAACCCCCAAATTTAGCAGAAGGAAAGAAATCATAAAGATCAGATCAGAAATAAATGAAAAAGAAATGAAGGAAACAATAGCAAAGATCAATAAAAGTAAAAGCTGGTTCTTTGAGAAGATAAATAAAATTGGTAAACCATTAGCCAGACTCATCAAGAATAAAAGGGAGAAGACTCAAATCAATAGAATTAGAAATGAAAACGGAGATGTAACAACTGACACTGCAGAAATACAAAAGATTATTAGAGATTACTACAAGCAACTGTATGCCAATAAAATGGACCATCTGGAAGAAATGGACAAATTCTTAGAAATGCACAACTGCCGAGACTGAACCAGGAAGAAATAGAAAATATGAACAGACCAATCACAAGCACTGAAATTGAAACTGTGATTAAAAATCTTCCAACAAACAAAAGCCCAGGACCAGATGGCTTCACAGGCGAATTCTATCAAACATTTAGAGAAGAGCTAACACCTATCCTTCTCAAACTCTTCCAAAAGATAGCAGAGGGAGGAACATTCCCAAATTCATTCTATGAGGCCACCATCACCCTGATACCAAAACCAGACAAAGACGTCACAAAGAAAGAAAACTATAGACCAATATCACTGATGAACATAGATGCAAAAATCCTCAACAAAATATTAGCAAACAGAATCCAACAGCACATTAAAAGGATCATACACCATGATCAAGTGGGGTTTATTCCAGGAATGCCAGGATTCCTCAATATACGCAAATCAATCAACGTGATACACCATATCAACAAACTGAAGGAGAAAAACCGTATGATCATCTCAATACATGCAGAGAAAGCTTTTGACAAAATTCAACACCCATTTATGATAAAAACCCTGCAGAAAGTAGGCATACAGGGAACTTTCCTCAACATAATAAAGGCCATATATGACAAACCCACAGCCAGCATCATTCTCAATGGTGAAAAACTGAAACCATTTCCACTAAAATCAGGAACAAGACAACATTGCCCACTCTCACCTCTCTTATTCAACATAGTTTTGGAAGTTCTAGCCACAGCAAGCAGAGAAGAAAAAGAAATAAAAGGAATCCAAATCGGAAAAGAAGAAGTAAAGTTGTCACTGTTTGCAGATGACATGATACTATACATAGAGAATACTAAGGATGCTACCAGAAAACTACTAGAGCTAATCAATGAATTTGGTAAAGTTGCAGGATACAAAATTAATGCAAAGAAATCTCTGGCATTCTTATACACTAATGATGAAAAATCTGAGAGTGAAATTAAGAAAACACTCCCATTTACCACTGCAACAAAAAGAATAAAATATCTAGGAATAAACCTACCTAAGGAGACAAAAGACTTGTATGCAGGAAACTATAAGACACTGATGAAAGAAATTAAAGATGGTACAGACAGATGGAGAGATATACCATGTTCTTGGATTGGAAGAATCAACATTGTGAAAATGACTCTACTACCCAAAGCAATCTACAGATTCAATGCTATCCCTATCAAATTACCACTGGCATTTTTTACAGAACTACAACAAAGAATTTCACAATTTGTATGGAAACACAAAAGACTCTGAATAGCCAAAGCAATCTTGAGAACGAAAAATGGAGCTGGAGGAATCAGGCTCCCTGACTTCAGACTCTACTACAAGGCTACAGTAATCAAGACAGTATGGTACTGGCACAAAAACAGAAATATAGATCAATGGAACAGGATAGAAAGCCCAGAGATAAACCCACACACATATGGTCACCTTAACTTTGATAAAGGAAGCAAGAGTATACACTGGAGAAAAGACATCCTCTTCAATAAGTGGTGCTGGGAAAACTGGACAGCTTCATGTAAAAGTATGAAATTAGAACACTTCCTAACACCACACACAAAAGTAAACTCAAAATGGGTTAAAGACCTAAATGTAAGGCCAGATACTATCAAACTATTAGAGGAAAACATAGGCAGAAAACTCTATGACATAAATCACAGCAAGATCCTTTTTGACCCATCTCCTAGAGAAATGGAAATAAAAACAAAAATAAACAAATGGGACCTAATGAAACTTAAAAGCTTTTGCACAGCAAAGTATACCATAAACAAGACCAAAAGACAACCCTCAGAATGGGAGAAAATATTTGCAAATGAAGCAGCTGCCAAAGGATTAATCTCCAAAATTTATAAGCAACTCATACAGCTCAATAACAAAAAAACAAACAACCCAATCCAAAAATGGGCAGAAGAACTAAATAGACATTTCTCCAAAGAAGATATACAGATTGCCATCAAACACATGAAAGAATGCTCAACATCATTAATCATTAGAGAAATGCAAATCAAAACTACAGTGAGATATCATCTCACACCAGTCAGATTGGCCATCATCAAAAACTCTAGAAACAATAAATGCTAGAGAGGGTGTGGAGAAAAGGGAACCCTCTTGCACTGCTGGTGGGAATGTAAATTGATACAGTCGCTATGGAGAACAGTATGGGGGTTCCTTAAAAAACTAAAAATAGAACTACCATACGACCCAGCAATCCCACTACTGGGCATATACCCTGGGAAAACCATAATTCAAAAAGAGTCATGTACCAAAATATTCATTGCAGCTCTATTTATGATAGCCAGGACATGGAAGCAACCTAAGTTTCCATCAACAGATGAATCGATAAAGAAGATGTGGCACATATATACAATGGAATATTACTCAGCCATAAAAAGAAATGAAACTGAGTTATTTGTAATGAGTTGGATAGACCTGGAGTCTGTCATACAGAGTGAAGTAAGTCAGAAAGAGAAAAACAAATACCATATGCTAACACATATATATGGACTCTAAGGAAAAAAAAAATGTCATGAAGAGATTAGTGGTAGGACGGGAATAAAACACAGACCTACTAGAGCATGGACTTGAGGATATGGGGAGGGGGAAGGGTAAGTTGTGACGAAGTGAGAGAGTGGCAGGGACATATATACACTACCAAATGTAAAATAGATAGCTAGTGGGAAGCTGCCGCATAGCACAGGGAGATCACCTCTGTGCTTTGTGACCACCTAGAGGGGTGGGATAGGGACGGTGGGAGGGAGGGTAATGCAAGAGGGAAGAGATATGGGAACATATGTATATGTATAATTGATTCACTTTGTTGTAAAGGAAAGACTAACACACTATTGTAAAACAGTTATACTCCAATAAAGAAGTTTAAAAAAAAAATTGTGTGTGTGTGTGTGTTACGCGGGCCTCTCACTGTTGTGGCCTCTCCCGTTGCAGAGCACAGGCTCCTGACACACAAGCTCAGCACCATGGCTCACGGGCCTAGCCACTCCGCTGCATGTGGGATCTTCCCGGACCGGGACACAAAGCCGTGCCCCCTGCATCGGCAGGCGGACTCTCAACCACTGCACCACCAGGAAAGCCCTCTTCTGTCATCTTTATTGTGGTGTTAAGCCAGTTCAGTGAATTTTCATGTCAGTTATTCTATTTTTAAGTTCTAGAATTAACACAGGAGTTTTTGAGTTTTTTTCTTTTCTTTTTTTTTTACAGTTTTTATTGTTATGCTGAGATTCTCTACCTGTTTTATCACTATGAGAATACACTCTTTACATCACTGGGCATAATTACAGGCTATTTTAAAATGTGTGTCTGGTAATTCCAATGTCTTGGTCATCACAGATTTAGCTTCTCTTGATCTTCTTTTCTCTTAAGTGTGAGTCATATTTTCTGTTTATATAGTAATTTTGAATATTATATTTTCTGGATTTGGTGATTGATGCATTATTGAAACTGAATTGTTACTGTCTTCTGAAGAGAGCCAATTGTTTTTGCTTGTTTTAACAATTAAGTTGGCTGAATTCAAGTTCTAAACTCTCTCCCCCATGATGAGTGGAAGCTACAATTTCTGTTCAGTTCTTTTACTCTTATTGGACTTTTTTGAGTGAGCTCTGTGCATTCATAGTTCATACATCAGCCAGAGATTTGGGCAGAGTTTATACATAGACTTTGGGTCTTCCCATCTGAGGTGTTTTCCTTTTTAGGATTTTCCTTTTATTTTTTAGTTGTGGTGATAGTCCAAAACCTTGCCCTCTGATTTGTCACACCAGAAACACTTCATGTTTCTAGCCAAGTTTGCACAACCCAATGCAGCATGCACATGAGTATATCCTACCTCAAAGTCATAAAAACATATATTCAACCAGTATTTTCTTCTCCCAAAAGTTGTTTCCCCCTGCTTTTGCCATCTCTACAGTGCTTTCAAATAGCTGTTTTCTATCCAGAGTTTATAAATAGAGAGTTGGATTCTCATTGTAAAGAAATTTAAATATTATTTTAATATGATTTGAGCTCATTTACATGTTTAATAGACTTTACTTGAGTTTCTTTTTTATGAATATACTGTATTCTTTTTTTTTTTTTTTTCTGCATTGCCAGGGATTGAACTTGCACCCTCAGGAGTGAAAGCACAGAGTCCTAACCACTGGACTTCCAGAGAATTCCCAAATATATCACATTCTTTAAAGTATTAATTAAGAATTTGTTTTATGTGGCAGTGCAACAGGTATATAGAGAAATAAATTATCTGAATGTTTCCTCACTTTTGACTGTGAGATGTACGTTTTGGGATTTATGAGAGCAAGGAAACTTAAAATAAGCAAAAAATATTACTTGGTGTCTCCAATAGAAAACTGCATTATTTAGAGTATAGACTTCTGGGTTATCCAAATCTAATTCTATGGGATATCTAAACTCTTCATTCCTTTTATGTTATTTTACAACTCTGTAAGGTGCAGATAAATTACAGTAATGCAAATAATTCTCATGATAAACATGCAAATAAATTCTGTCTGATGGAGTTTCAATATACTTCCTTCCCCTCATGGAAGATGCTGGTTTTGAGCCCATTTATAAATTCACTTTAATATACCTGATCTATACATGTGTCTGTTCTTTGGATCTCCCTTTGAACTGGTTTTAACATCTGCCTGATTCCTTCATTAATGATGATTTAACAAAATCTTTAACATATGCTTTATATTTGTGTAAAAGCTATGATTTTACCTTTATTTGAAAATTTTCTCTTGACACAAAATACAAAAATAATTCAGTGCAAGTCATACTAACAGGTACTTAGTAATTTGTCATCCCATACCCTTCTTGGGAATTTATTTTATCAAAAAATTTTAAATTTATTTAAACTTTTATTCAGTGTGCTTGGTGATTATATGTACTTCCTTAGTCACCTGGATAACCAATGAACAGTGAGCTTACCAGTTATAAAATATTCTTTAAAGACAGCTTTGGCTGTTGGAAAGTGCTTTCTTATATTCAGCCAAAATCTTCAGACAATTTCTAACTATTGTGTCTAATTATATTTCTTATGCCATACAGAATAAATATAATCCTATTGTTACATAATTGTCTTTCAAATATAGAAAATAGTCATATTCACTCTTAACCATTCTTCCCCTTCCAGGAAAAATCTCCTGAGTTCTTTAGCATTCCTGAGATGGATTCTGAGATGGATTGGAATCCCTTAATTATATTAGATACTCTGATATGGCACTACTTCACAATAAACCCTATAATTCTAACTATACATTTATGATTACATTAGCAATTTTGGCAAAGACATCATTATGGTTTTTTTTCACACAGAGATAAAATCATAATATGTGCTTCTGCCTATCCATATTTTCGGTACACAATATTTTAAGATTTTGTTTGAGGGATTCATTTACATTTTAATGATATGACTGGTGTTTGGTTTCAATTCTATAAAATGATCTTCACTATATATACATATACTTTATACATATATTTTGTAATATTTTATATTTGCAATGATACCTTTTTGGCACTGTCTTAATTTTTACTCTTTTTAATTTTGGAGGCATTTTAGATTTTTATTTTTGTTCACATGTTCAGCTTGATATGTGTACCTTTTTATAGTGCCTAATGTTTCTTATTTATCATTCAACTATTTAACTTTTACTTTTGTTTTCATTTGATCCCTATTACTATAGAATAATCAATAAGCTTTTTCTATTTTTCTATTTTCTCATCTTCTTCTACTTTTTAGTTACATTACATCTGCATTGATAGAACATTTGCTATTTGTATAATTTCCCTTCTTGTCACCACTTTGTTTTCAAAGGAAACAAACAAACAAAAAAACCACAGGGAAACACTGAATATGACATGTTACACAGTAAATATACATAAAATGATAGGATAAAACTGAAACCAAAAACATGTCATATTACAGTATTACAATGGTCATGATCAGTTTTTTGGCCAGTCTTCCCAGAAATCATTTGGTTTGGATAGAACTTGTTCACTGGTAGATACCTCAGGAAGGGCTTTTGAGACTAGTATCCCCGGCTTCTTGAAGGTTAAGTCCTATTTATTATTACTTTAATATTTCATTATGGCTTGGCTGAATATAAAATCCTTTGGTTCATACTTTCTTTCCTATAGTTTCTGAAAAACGCTACTCTGCTGATTTGTTTTGTAATTGTTTTAATATGATGCCAATATTAATTTGTTCCCTTAGTATATGACTTGGTCTTTCTGTCTAGAGAGCTAAAGTTTGGTTTGGTTTGGTTTCCTTCAATATTAATTTCTAAGAATTGTATAAGGATATGTTTTGGAGTCATCTGTTTCTGGCCCAATTTTTCCAGAAATAGTGGGTCCTTCTAATAAATAAATTAAGGTGTTTTATTTATTGAAAGTTTCTTGAAAAATAGTTTTTAAAATGATTTTATTCCATTGTTATTTTTTAAAAAAATTTTAAGGTCCCCAATTATATGTATCTTGGGTCTTCATCTTCCTATTTTATTTATCAGTCTTTTTACTCTGATCCTTTCATACCATTTTCTTTATGTTTCTTTAGCTATTTTTATGCCTTATCTCAATATTCTCAACTTAATCTATTCCCTTTGGGGTACCTTATGCTCTGTCTTCATTTTAAATTAATTTTTGTCTTTTCCTTCTATTTCATTCCTGATTATCATCCTTTTTCACAGCTTTCTGATTTTTTTTCAATTTTTTTGAGTTTTTAAATTTCTGATTTAATTTTTTTTAAATTTATTTTTGGCTGTGTTGGGTCTTTGTTGCTGCACACAGGCTTTCTCTAGTCATGGAGAGCAGGGACTACTCTTTTCTGTGGTGCGCAGACTTCTTATTGCATTGTCTTTTCTTATTGCGAAGCACGGGCTCTAGGCACATGGCCTTCAGTAGCTGTGGCATGTGGGCTCAGTAGTTGTGGCTTGCAGGCTCTAGAGTGCAGTCTCAGTAGTTGTGGCACACAGGTTTAGTTGCTCCACGGCATGTGGGATCTTCCTGGACCAGGGCTCAAACCTGTGTCTCCTACATTGGCAGGTGGATTCCTAACCACTGTGCAACCAGGGAAGTCCCAAGTTGTTCTTACATAAACACAAATGCTTGTTTAATAACATTTAATTTAGTTTGGAGTGTTATGTTATAGTTCCCTTCTGCTTCATTACTATTCCTTCAGGATTTTTCATGAGCTCAAATTTTTATTGTTATTTTCTGTTATTTTCTCTTCTGGATGGAGACGACCACTTGTTTATTTTGAGATGTCATCTTCTGGGACTAGTAAACAGTTGTATGCAGGCATGGCTGACAGGCTTCAGATAGCTTACTAAGTTTTGTAGTTGACTTTGTTCTTTTCTCTTGATATGATATATAGTCTTTCAAGAGGGGATAGTTGTGTTTTCTGATTTTCTGATTCTGTTTGTCTATTTCTACAGAGTCAAGCTACTTTTATATACCCTTGGTATTTTTTTAAAAACCTTGGCTAAACACAATGCATGATACACACTTTCTCTCCTTGTCTTTCTTGGTGTTTTTTTTTTTTTTTTTTTTTTTTTGTAGTACGCGGGCTTCTCACTGTTGTGGCCTCTCCCTTTGCGGAGCACAGGCTCCGGACGCGCAGGCTCAGCGGCCATGGCTCACGGGCCCAGCCGCTCCGCGGCATGTGGGATCTTCCCGGACCGGGGCACGAACCCGCGTCCCCTGCATCGGCAGGCGGGCTCTCAACCACTGCACCACAAGGGAAGCCCACTCTCCTTGTCTTTCTTAATCATACTCTTTAATACCTACCTCTTATTTCCTTTTTCATTGTTACCACCAAGTCTCAAAATAATGAATCCCTTTTATAAGTTTTCCCCTTTTCACCAGAAGCGATGTCTTCTTGAGCCTCTCACTTTGAGTCCTGCACACAAAATTGCTTTCACTTCTTTAATAACTATTTTCTGAGTTACTGGTAACAAACCTGACTTGAATATTTTCTTATTAAGTGTAGGAGTCTCTTTCTAGGGGTAATTTTATCTGAGTTCCATCACTCTTGGTCCCTTGTTCTTCTAACTATTTCTACCTCCAGCTCTCCTCACAAGCATGGGCTCTGGATGTACATCTGTGCAATTTATTGACTTATCCATGGCTTAGGGCTTGTAGTGATCTCCATGCCCTAGTTATGCTGTAGGCATGAGTCAGGGGTGGTTTTATTTCTTCTTCTTTTTGATCTCTATGGATTTTTTGGAAGATGTATGAAAATCTTGACTTATACTATTGCTATCATTCTATGAAATATTAGAATGCAACAATTGCTCTTAAACTGGTCCTGATTAGCTCTCACTGGAAACAGAAAAGCTAGAGTCATAGTGATATGATAGGTCACAAAGATATATGAAAAGACTGATATATAGAAATCTGTATTAGTTTAACATGAAAATTCAAGAATGTTCTTACCGGTCTCTATTTTCAAGAATTTTGAATACAAGTAAGCCCTGATTAATATGCATCAGGGATAAAATATTATGATTTTAGAATTTGTCTATTGAATTCCTCTCAAAAAACAAAAACAAATTATTTTTGTAGATTGAATTATAGTTCTAAATTATTCATGCATCTCTAATGCTGGCCTATATCCATATCATTGGCATACCTCTGTGGTAAGCAGAATATAATTACGCATCTCTTTTCTTTGAGGTTAGCCAATTGACTTGCTTTGGCAAAATATGTTAGTATATGTGACATAAGCAAAACCTTGAAATGTGTTTACATATTTGGGTTTGCCTTCTTGAACTCTTATTTTTAATCATGAGAAAATCATGCCTCAGATAGTTGCCTCTCCATGGAGAATAAGACCCACATTGTGCAAACCTGGTTCTAATATGAAACTTGGAGGCAAACTCAGTCTAGATCAATGGAATTAAAGATGACCCATAGTTTCATGGATAAAGAAATAAATCTACTGCTGTAAGCCACTGAGTTGTAGCATGGTTTGTTATGCAGCATCACTTACACAATTGCTACCAACGAGAGCTATGATAAAACCTAAAACTGATGTCAGTGTTTTGGGAACCGGTCAGCAGGTGACAAGCATATTGTAATAGGAGGCTAGAAAAACTGTAAAGGAAGTTATAAAAAGGGGAAAAAATTTTAAACTATGCTATATAGCGGCTAGATGTTTGGTAATACTGTCACTCATTATAATGGGGAGAATAGAAAATATGCCTAATGAAATTTTCATGTTGATTGAGGAGATTTTGAGGTAGATTGCTGAAATCACAATGTGGCTGCTACAGGCTGCATATGATAAAATTCTATAAAACTGGAAAGAACTATCCAGGATAAAAATAGAGTTGAGAGGGAATATGAATAATCCAGGAATGCTAAGATTGCAAAATTGGAAAGTTAAACTGCTTTCCACCATATTAAATATATGGCTATTAAGATATAGCCTCAGGGGAAAGAATAATTCTCTGGTACTTCCAATAAAATATAGCATCAGAGTATGTTAAAATTAAATGTGTGACTATAATACCATTTTTTAAACCTCTGAAAGAATTAAATGAGCATCTAGTAGATCTCTTCAGCTGGAAAAAATGAGGAGTGCCTCCTAGAAAGTTTAAGAGTATGGTCTCCCAGATGTCTTATACACCCAGGGAAACTATCATTGCAATGAAATAATTGTGGTTGTAGCTATTGGAATGTGAAATTGAATGAAATCAAATACATAGCAATTTTACAGTTTTTGAGAGAGTTGTATTGGCAAAATCTCTCTCATCTGCATCTGGACTAAAAGAAACTGAAAGTGTGCAAGATGTAAAAAGACCATTGAGCCTTCTCCTTTCTCTATGTGGAAAGCAGGTTCAAAACCTCCTCTGCTCTAAAGAAAAACATATTCTCACATGTGTTCTTCAGAAGTGACCAAGAAGATTTTTTTAGAAAAGGAAAGGTCTCCTAAATGACAGAAAAGGAGCAATGGAGAACAGTGGGTGAGGGAATCGTGCCCAGAGAGCAGACACAGGACCAAATCAAAGAGCATTGCCTGCTCCTAGGATGTGTGGATTTGGCACTATTTGTCGACCAAGAGTATGAAATTTCTATGGACAATTGACTGGCATGTGCATTCCTTTATTACTTTTCTTGAAGGGGAATGTTTATGATGCTTTTTCCCATCCTTGTTATACCACTGTACTTCAGATTCTGCTGAAATTTCAATTAGCTTATGAATCACAAGGAACTGCATCTGGGCATAATGTAGATCTTCTGATTCTCATCTTTGAGTCTGCTCCTTTTGGTGAAACTTTTTTTGGGGGGGGTTGCCTAGGAATTAGTATATTTTATATGTGAGTAATTATGACCAACAAAGAAGCTGTGAAAGATTGAATCATTCTTCTCAATTCTTAACTCTCCTGCAGTAACAATATACATCCACAGTCCTATCATGATGGAAGGAGAGAGCTAAGAAACTCTTGATTTGGGTTTGATCACAAGAGTTGTTTTAACAGTAAGATGTTAGCGGATGTGATACAAACAAAGGCTTTAAAAGGTCTTTGAAGCTGAGCTTGCATTCTTGTGTTCCTACCTTTCATGTGTGAAGAATATGTCTGGTAGCTTTGGGGTCCAAAAAGGATGAGAGACACTTAGAGATAATCTGAACCCAGCCTGCAGTTTGGAGTTAAGCCCAATCAAACCCATACAAGCCTAACCAAGACCAGCCGAACCTAAGATCCATAAGCATGAAATAAATCGTTACTTTTTATGTTCTGAAATTGTTTTTTAACACAATATTATTATGGTTATATTTAACATGCACTCTCTCTTACTTAACAAAATACTTTGATGAACCTTTGGCAATTAGGAAATTCTTACTGCATTGTCTCGAAGGAGCATAAATGAAGGTTGAATTTCTTGGCATAACAAAGTGATATATATTTGCAAGGAAGACCAGGGGCCCAAGAAAACGTGAAGGGACATAAAAGAAGAAAGTTATCCTGAAATGAAATAACACCTGAATCTGTAGTTTATTTATAAGTTTGTATTATATTCCAGTAAAAATTTAATCAAAAGCTCAAATAAGTGATACCCTGATGAGTTTACTGAATGAAGTGCACAATTATTTCTTCTTCTGATTAAAATAATGCTCAAAGTTTAAACTATTCTTCAATCATTTTTTGTGGGGGATTCTCCCTCATATCATCTTTAGCGCTCTGTAGAAGGAAAATCCCAGAGCTAGCTCATCCCAGTTTTGAAACGCAAAACAAAACAAAACAAAACAAAAAACTGGGTTTAAATACTCATCAGGGCACCTCTGACCACACTGAGAGGTCCATATGGGAGATGACCCTCAGATGAGTCAGAGAGCTTATGCTATTTTTCAAGGTGGAGTTAGAAGAGAATCGCTTTTCCTTTCTTGTTGCTAAGCTTTGAGACTCTGTCTAGAGCTGTTTATATTCATATTCTTAATTTTCCTAAAGACTTCTCCCACAAAAGTCCTTACTTGGAAATAATGAAGTAAACACATGGTACGAAGCACAGAATGGAAGCAAATAAGTACCTGACAGCATTTGAGTACTTATTCTAGTCACCCTTAATGGTAGTGATACTCCTCCCCTTCTTGGTTAGTGTGTGTGCAATTTCAAATCTCTCCTTTTTGCTCATGCCAGTTCATAGTTAATTTCTGTCATTTTCATTGAAACTTTCCTAGTTAATGTGTTAGGCTTCAGTTAAAAAAAAAAAAAAAAAAAAACTCCCTTGGCACTATGATAGGGAAGAAAAAAAGCAGTTTACTTATTAGGAGTGAAAAAACATCCTCAGACTTTTTCATATTAATGACATAAGAATAATATCTATAAGTTCTGAATTCTGATTGGATAAAGAGAAAAATGATAAAATCAAGATTTTATACTCATTTAAATCATTTTAAACATATAAAGGTAAAGACTGGCATTCTTAAACAAATCAGAAAATATAGCAAACATAAATTCTTAAAATCACCTTGTTAGAGGCATCTAACCAAAGACTGAATCAAACAAAGAACTTGGGAATGAAGACACTACACTATGAAAGGACTGGGAGTAAAAACTGAATACCATGGATTATGGAATTATTGAGTCATGGCAAAATAAATGTGTGAGTTATGTTTAAAAAAAGAAAGAAAATGTTAAGACACTGGGAGAAAAAATACACCATTTGAAAATATATATTATAACTGCAATGGATTAGATCAAAATTCCAGCACTGCAATAAAAGTCAAAGGTTAGAAGTAGAAAAGGAGGGAAGCATGATAAGTTGGACATTGAAAAATTAAATATATCACAGCAGAAAAGGCAGAAAATAAAAAAGAAGACAATTCAAGAGTTAGTTTGTTGAAATAAAAATGAATGAAAAAAGATAAAAAATAGTCACCATAATTTTAAAACAAATAAAATATAACACCACCAGTCAGTTGCAATACTGATAGTTCATGTGTAACACACGTGAAGAAACATCTTCATAGACAAAAAGGGGAAGCTTCCAAATAGACTTCATAAAGCCCACATATCAGTAATCTCTCCAACCTAAGAAAAGCAACACACTGCAAACAAAAAAGAAAACTAAATATTGCCCAGAAATATGTCTGCAGAACTGTTAAGTTAAATATTAACAAAGAACTATGCAATACATGAAAGTAACAACTAACTGTAACCATGTACTCTTTATAGAGCAAGAATGTTTTAAAATAATGAAATGTATTTATTTGATTCCAGTATTGTCAAACCTTAAAAAATATAAGACCATTTCACTAGCTTAAGCAAGGATATTTAACAGAATTAAACCTTTATTCCTGATGAAAACACTTAATAATACCAGACAGATAATTACTTATTATAAATGTGACCAAATTAGCAAGCAGCCACAATTATGTCAAATTGTAAAAACTAGAAAGATTTCCTTTAAAATTAGGAAAACTATATGGATACCTACACTCAATACTGCTATTTAACAATACTTTGGAAATACTAGTCTATTCATAGATGCTGGAGAATTAAATATACAAAAATACTGAATAGAAAATTTTCTGCCTTATAATTTGCTATTAATATGATTTTACCACTGGGAAAATAAAGAGAAGTCACTGAAAAACTCTATAGAAAAACATATGCGGACTTCCCTAGTGGCACAGTGGTTAAAAATCCGCCTACCAATGCAGGGCACACTGGTTCGAGCTCTGGTCTGGGATGATCCCACATGCCACAGAGCAACAAAGCCCACGGGCCACAACTACTGAAGCCTGCGCACTTAGAGCCCATGCTCCACAACAAGAGAAGCCACCACAATGAGAAGCCCGCACACCGCAACAAAGAGTAGCCCCCACTTGCTGCAACTAGAGAAAGCCTGCATGTGACAACAAAGACACAATGCAGCCAAAAATTTAAAATAATGAATTAACTAATTTTAAAAAATACGAATCTAGTAAGGTGATGTAGTCACAAAATTAATGTACAAATACCAAAGGCTTTTTTGTTATAAAATATAAGAAAAGATTTCATTAAGTTATAGCAACAAAAATATAAAACTAGGAATAAACTTGCATGGCATTTGTAATGATAATATAGAAAAAAAGATAAATGGCCAAAGGACATAAGGGAAGACAAATAAATGTAAAAATATATTGTATTTGTGGAGGAAATAAACATTAGAAAAGCCCAATATGGTAAAACTATCCATCCTTCTCAAATTTGTCTAGAAATTCAAAGTGGTCTTAATCAAGATAGTATGTTTTTCTTGGAACTTAAAAAAAATTGATACTAAATTTAGTCTAAATTTAAAAACATGGAAAGATAATCAGGAAATTTTTCTAAAAAGGAAAAATGAGAGCAGACTACCCTTAAAATTAGTAAAACTGAAAATAAATCAATATCAGTAAAATCTTTTTCTTACTGGTTGGGGCTAGACAAATCAATGAAATATGGTACAATCTCCAGATAAAAATTTTTTAAATATAAAAATTTAATACACATTAAAGTGTATTGCAAATAAGTGGGATAAAATGTATATTATTAACTTCTTTTCTTGGTACTACTGGTCAGCATTGGTACTAGCAAAGTGGCATTTGGATGTATTCTTGGTTCAGTACTTACACTAAAATAAATCTGAGATGTAGTAAAGGTTTAAAATTCTAAATAAAAAAGAGAATAAAAGTTCTAAAGTAAAACATGGGAGACTATGTTTTTTAATAAAGTGGAGGAAAATACTGAACATGACTTCAGAAAGATGAGAGATGTCTGTAGGAAAGAAATAAGTAATATAAATAAATGGGAAAATTATTATACTTGTAACTCTATGACAAAAGCAAACTTTCTTTAATATAGAAAAAGATTTTACATATCAAAAAGAAAAAATGAATAATCAAAAATAAAAATGTGCATTGAGCACAAAGAGGTAATTTATAAAGAAATGTACATATATGAAAAGATGCTCAGCCTCATTCATATTTAAATAAACCATTCTGGACAATCATTGTTTTATCAGATTGAAATGATTAAAAAATTATAATAGTTTTGGCAAAAGCCTGGGCTAGAAATAGATACTCTCCTATACTATTGGGGAGGGTGTTAATTAGCACAGTCTTTTTGGAATGATATGTAATAAAGTCTATCAAAAATTTAAATTCACATAACTTAGCTCAGCATGCCCTCTTTCAAGAACAAGTTTTCTACAGATACACCAGCAGAAGTACCCTAGAAAACCAATACCATCATTGCACTGTTTATACGAGTGAAAAAGTGGTTAAAGAAAAGACCCCTCAGTGTTTATCAAGAAATAACTGGCTAAATATATGATGGTACACATTGTTGAAGGAGGTCAACAAGAGAACCTGACAGCAGGTTAACCTGAGAGCTGGACCTGGTCAATCGGAGCCTCCTCACTCCACGCTTTCTCCTTGGAAACAACATTCTGCCACGTTTCCACAGCCAGAGCCATGTTCAAGGACATAGCCTTAAGAGAGCAGGGTATTGTTGAGACTATCTGGACTGGATACAAGGCTGAATTCAGTTCAAGCCTCTTATAAACTTTTAAGATTCTGGTGGGCCAGTATAGAGATCTACTCCTGGTGCAGACCCCCAAGACAAGCTTGGTAACAGTAAGTTTCCTTGCCTATTAAACATGCTGCCTACCAGTCTAGAGTGGTCTTCCTCTTTCTTTGGTTTTCTCTGCCCTCCTTGTGCAGGAGCATTTCAGATTTCTCCTGGGGAGCTAAACAGTTCAAACCAACAATTGGTGAGCCAGCCAGGAGACTGAAGAAATGAATCTTGGGAAAGAGGCATCCTCAGGGGAATTCCTGAGTTAGCCATGGACCTTTGTGTGGAGAGGGGTGGCCTGTAGATTAGATGCTTGTGGACCAAAAAGTGTGAACAAGGACTTCTCTAAAATGCTTGCTGGTTTGATGTGCTTGTTTGAGAGCTGTACAATGGCACTGTGGCAAAGTAGAGAAAAAAGGGCTGCTACAGTGGGCTGGCCTTTCCTGTGGTAGTTCAGCTGGCCACCAATGCCCAACTAGAGGCTGAAGCTCAAGCTAGAAAGTTGGAAGAAGAACTGAGGTTAGAGAAGGATGGGTTGGTGCCCTCTGCTCTGTTCACTTCGGGGCTGGCAGACAAGGTGGAGAGCAGGATAATAAGTTGGAGCCCTTAGCCTACCATTTTGAAAGTTGGGGGGGAGGTGCAAGCTGCCTCAGATTAAGGTCCGAGCCCTTGTGACAAAGCCTGATTGGGACACTAAGAGGTGGAATCCCTGGGAAAGTGAGGAGGATGTTGTAATTGACGACAGTGAAACAGATGAAACACCTTGTGCCCTCTGACCTTTAACACAAAGGAAAGCAGAAGCACAGCAACCACAACCCCAGCCAGCGGGGCAGCTTCCGACTCAGGGAACATTCATGCTGAAAGAATATACTCTTGCTGAGCTTATTGATATAGCTGCCCATCTCCAGCAAAAGGCCAGGGAAAGTATCCAGGCAGTTAGTGAGGTTATGGGATATGGAGTGTGCTGGCATTTCTCTGACCAAGCAGGAAGCAGAGAAAATCACCACACACCCTGCCCTCCAGCAGCACCTGAATGGCCCTAGGAGGTGAGTAAGGGAGATTCAGTTGACTCACTCCCTTGCAGATTGGGTTATTCTAGCCTGCAGGGAGTTTGGCCCAATGAGGGGGAACTTCCTGGGCATTGGAGACCCTGGAAATCTATAGAGGAGGTACAACAAATTGTTAGGGAGCTGGGAATGAGACAGGCCATCCACGCTCCCGTCTTTGAAATCCCTGATCCAGTCACATTCACTGCAGGAATGAAAGCCAAGATACTCCAGTCTTGGAGTATGCTCATACCTGTTATGGGATGCTGGTATCCATGCTGAGCCTGGTCATGACAAGACATTCATTATGCTTGGCAATCCATTACTGGTCTGAGAGAAACTGACAAATCCTGGAACAGGTATCGGCTGTGAGAAAGACCCGAGACAGGGAGGAAACTGCTATAGCCAAAACGCTAACCCAATCTCCTGTGAAGGGTCCAGTAAAAATACCCTGGAAGTAAATGTGGTTTGACCTCAGTGCTCCTTTATTACCCTGCAGTTTTGAGCAGATTGAGGAATGCCATCAGGGAGTCCTCTAGCCAAAGTCAGGCATCAGAGCAGAGCTGTCCCTTGTCTTCCAGGACCATGAGTACCTTAACTGTGTTCAGTCATGGCTGGAAGTAAGCTGTGGGAACCATAACCTCAGCACAAATGCACTGGTATCTGTCTGAGCACAACACTGGGACCCTTGATGATCAATGAAGCCCTGTGTAGTTGCAGGGCTTTGAGGTATAATTCCCAATCCATCGTCCAAATGCTTGTCCAGAAGAGGAAAGAGACTTTGAATAAGGAGGAAGAAAATATTGATACCATTTCTCCTTTTACTAAACTCCCTGCCTAATGCACTCATTATTGGTTGTAAATGGTAGATTAATAAAGGCCTAGGGTTAGTGATTCACCTGTATCAGGGTAATGAGAAGGGATATTTTCAGAGTAAAAATAGAAAAAGAAAATAAAAGAAAAAAACATCATCTAAAGTATCTGAAAATGCCCCTAAAATCCTATCAAAACCGAAATAACTTAATGTCACATATCTCCACTAATTAAACCAGGCTTTTCTAAAGAAGCAACATCAACATAAATAAGAATAATTATTCATTTTTTCTGTTTGCTTTAATTATGTGTGTTGTGGATTTGAACCTATTTTTTATTTTAAATGTGCAATGTTTCAGATACATTGTTTAATATAGGTTTATATGAGTAATCTGGGATCCCAAATATCAGTTATGACATTCATAACATTCCTTCTATATAGAAGTAGCTTCCAAGTTTCCAGGGATGAATTTGTAGATGAGATTTTGGAATACAACCTATTTGCAAGTTGGAGATGTCTTGTATCTTTCAATAGCACACTATGAGATGTTTGCAAAATGTTTCCACCTCTGTTATTTGAGACTTCCCATACCACTGTGGAGTAGGGAAGTGTGCAGCAATTGTCTTTAATTCCTTCTTTCTCCATCTGAGATTCTTTTTTTTAAAACATCTTTATTGGAGTATAATTGCTTTACAATGATGTGTTAGTTTCTGCTTTATAACAAAGTGAATCAGCTATACATATACATATATCCCCATATCTCTTCCCTCTTGCATCTCCCTCCCATCCTCCCTATCTCACCCCTCTAGGTGGTCACAAAGCACTGAGTTGATCTCCCTGTGCTATGCAGCTAATTCCCGCTACCTATCTATTTTACATTTGGTAGTGTATATGTGTCCATAACACACTCTCACTTCTTCCCAGCTTACCCTTCCCCCTCCCCATGTCCTCAAGTCCATTCGCTATGTTTGCATCTTTATTCCTGTCCTGCCCCTAGGTTCATACCTGGGTACCCAGAAATCCCTGCCCGAGACTGTCCTCATTTTTCTCAACCACCTCCTCCCAATTTACATTTAAACGTACCTGTTCTGAAGCAAAACTCACACGTAAGCATATCCTGGTATGCTAGAAACGTTCAGTATATTTATTTCTTGGTGTTACATGGGTGCATATAAATGTAATAATTAGTTGAGCTCTCCACTTAAGATTTGTGCAGTTTAGGTAATTAAAGTTCAATTAATTTTTTTGAAAACTTACCTGTTCTAAATTTCATAAGTAACCCTATAAATTAAGCAAAGGTAACGAACCATTGTTCATAGTGAGTTATTTGTCCTTGTTATATGATATATCTGCATTTTAATCAACACCATCATCAACTTTACCCCAAGCCACACAAATAGAATGACACTAATATTTAAACTTTTAATTGCTAGAGGTTGGTTGAAGGATTTGCTTTAAGATGTTCATTTTTGCATGTTTCAGATCACCTTATTTTTCTTTCCAGAGCACAATTTCTGACTGGGGGGTGTTGTAATACTGAAGTTGTTACTAGCAAAGGCACTAGTGGTAAGTAAGTCTAGAGCCTGCCGGAAGGAGTTAGCTTTCGGAGAAAAATATGTTGAAGAAAGTTTACGTTGCCTCAAATTGGAAGAGTTAAATAAAGAGATTTTATATAAGATCTTACCAGTTTTGAAGTTATGGGCTCATTTCAGAAGCTGACGATTATCTCCATAAATGTATGTATATACATACATACATATATATATATATATATATATATATATATATGATGAGTGGGGAGAAGAATAGAAATTATCTTTCATTTGACTGTATGAAGAAAAGATTTTCAACCAAAAATTTTAAATTTCTGAAGTATTAAATTCAAATGAATATATAGAATGAACTCATATTTTCATATACATAATTAAATATATGAATATATATTACTTTTATCAATAAGAAAAATGATTTTGAATTGGTTAATTCCAGAAATTGCAGGAGAGGGTGTCACCAACTAAAATGCATTTGGAACTATAACCTGAAGTTTAGTGTTGCTATGAATGCCCTGATCAGAACAACATTCCATATTTTAAAACTCTGCTTGACGAGGACATCTCAGTGTGGCATGATCTTTAGGAAATAAAAACAGCTTTCTGTTCTCTGATCTATGGTGAAGTATTTTAAATATGTGCATATGTTTACAAAGTTAATTGAGACATTTTAGACATAACTCAAAAAATTAATCAGACATACTATGTTTCTCAGATGAAAATGGGAGCACAATATAAGAGGTTGAACAAGCCATCCATAAAGAACTACCACTCACGTTATTCTGTTTCATACCTCTCTCCCTTTTCAGCACTCACCAAACACATCATCACTAGCTAATGACATGATATATACATAAATATGTGTGTATGCATATATACGTACATATATATAGTCCCATGCACTACAATAAAAGCACAGAAAGGGCAAAGACTGTCTTTGTCTTTTGTCTAACAGCTAGCACCAATACTTGGGATAAAATAGTTGTTCAATAAATATGTTCTGCTTGTCAGACTCATCTCATTTTGACTTGCCGCTGTAACAAATTACTGCAAACAATGAAAACAACACGGATTCACTATTTCACAGTTTCTATAGGTCAGAAGTCCAGGCACAGTGTAGCTGATCCAGGCTTCATAAGGCCAAAATTGAGGTGTTCCTTTCTGGGGATTCTGCAGATAGATCCCTTTTCAAGCTCGTTCAGATTATTGGCTGAATTCAGTTCCACATTGTTGTAGCAGGGAGGTCCCCATGCTATCCTTTGGCCAGGGGTCATTTTCAGCTTCTGCAGGCTGCTTCCCTCCCTTAGCTCATGGCCCTCTTTCTGTATCCTTAAAGCCAGCAACAGTGAATAGAATCTTTCTTGTGCTTTGAATCTCTCTGATTTCCCCCTTTCCCTTGTACCTCGTCTGTTTTCCTAGTCTGCCACCTCTCTCGAACTGACTCATCTACTTGTATCATGTTTTAAGGCCCACAAGATTGCATTATCTTAGCCAGATAATCTTTGTTTTAAAGTCAGTTGATTAGTAACCTTAATTCCATCTCCAAAGCCTCTTCACAGCAGTACTTAGATTCATCATTTTTTTTAATAACTAGGGGATGAGAATTTTGGAGGCACATCTTCAGAATTTTGTCTACTACAGTTCTAAAAAATGAGAATGCATTTGAAACACTTAATGTGCTTGGCTCAGTGGAGAGAACACATGACACAAACACTACATGTGATTACTAACACACATAAACTTTGCCTTATTGTGCACTAGAAAGTGGGAGGGGGCAGGGAATTATTTCCACATGCTTTCTTTTTTTGGCTTTGTTGGGTCTTTGTTGCTGTGTGTGGGCTTTCTCTAGTTGTGGCAAGTGGGGACTACTCTTCATCATGGTGCGTGGGCTTCTCATTGAGGTGGCTTCTCTTGTTGCAGAGTATGGGCTCTAGGAGCGCAAGCTTCAGAAGTTGCAGAACACGGGCTCAGTAGTTGTGGCTCACGGGCTCTAGAGTGCAGGCTCAGTAGTTGTGGTTCGGGGGCTTAGTTGCTCTGCAATATGTGGGACCTTCCCAGGCCAGGGCTCGAACCCATGCCCCCTGCATTGACAGGCGGATTCTTAACCACTGCACCACCAGGGAAGCCCCACACGCATTCTTTATCCAAACATTTTAAGGTGAGTTTTTGGCAAGTTGCCATGAGTAGCTTGTCTTAAAGGAAATGTTATGAGAATGGTTACCATAGCACATGCAACTAATATCCTAGTGAAAACTGAAGAGTATTAAGTGAAGCCAATTAAAGTGGAAAAAATATGTAGTCCTGGAATTGCATTTCCACTTTTCCCTTTCATGCTCATTTTTACTAATATTTTCAAATTAAATAAGAATTCCCTGTTTGGAAGGGAAGTTGCACTAAGAAAGAAGAGGCAAGGCAGAGGGATAAGAATGCTTGAAGGTGGGGTGGAGTATAAGAAAACAGATTTTAACATAGGAACAAAAACTAGAAAAAATGAATGATGAGATAAGAAAGTTAGGTGAACATAAGCTTAAACTAGGCAGAGTCTTAAGAGAAATTACAAAACAGAAGACTGAGGATTTTCTCTACAGCTTCTTTATTTTACAGTCTTGTCCATAAGTAATGTACAAACAGACAAGAGAAATGATAACCATATCCTGGTATTAGTTAATATGCTTGTTTTCTTCCAGCTTCCTACTTCCCTATGCAATTAACTCTCTCATCAACAAAAAGAAACATTAGCATAGATGCTTGAAATCTGAAGCTACTCTACACATATCTGTGACTAGCACACAGTTATCAGTGCCAAATTGATTTAGGTACTGGTATAAAGGAAATTACAAAGACTGCATCAAACCAGATACAATAGATTGCAGTGCTAGTTTTTAATCTCAAAACCATGTGTGCATATTCTCAATCCTTGGTTTACCTACAGCAATTTCCTTTCTGTAGCTGTCTTCTAATTTCCCTTGGTAACTCCCCAAATGCCCTACATATTGCTCCATCTCTGAAGCTAATATCATACCTATAGATCCTTAGAATTTGAATTGCTGCTCAGATGTTCTTTGGAGACTTTCCTAATGAGTTTATTATCAATGTTCTTACTACATATTCCCCTTGTGGACTTTTACTGACTTCACCTATAAATCTGATTCTCATAACAAATTCATCTCTGGGAGGATTTCCCATCTGCCCTTTTCCACAGACTTCACTCTGCCTTTCTCCTCCTTTTCATTTTGTGACTTTTACATGCCTCTTTCTCTGTAGTGAACTTTAAGAAGCAGAGCAAGAACTAGCATCTGGAGCTACAGTGAACACTGCTGTCCTCTGGGCTGTCACTGAGAGAGTCAAAGTCAGTCTGTGTGGATGGGGCAGAGAGTACTTATGCTTGTCTAAAAGTCATCCTCACGCTGACTCTCCTGACAGCCTCAGAACAGCCCCCGCTTACTTAATAGTCACCAGAGCAAAGGTTAATGATGGTTTCCAACACTTGAAGACAGAAGACTGATTGCAGAACTGAAACATGAAATCCTTGTGATTCAGAGTCCTCCTAATATCTCCTTAAACAGGAATATTGGTTTTCAGTAGAGAGAAGATGTTAATTTCTAGTTGTCTAGTAGTTTCTAGATGACTTGAGACTAACCAACCTAATTCTCCTTTCTCATTGGAATGATTACTTACCTCTTGATTCATCCATCAGTCTTAAATTTAAAGGCTTTTATGACTCAGATACAGCCAAACACATTATAAAATCCATCTTATTTTTTTTTTCTGTTACTACATTTTTCTACTAATTTTGTACATAACAAATCTAAAAGCCATTTGAAAATTGCTTTACAACTGTGCATTTCATTCCAGTAATGTTTTATTCTTTGTGTGTGTGTGTTTGTTGTTGGCATTTAAATATCATTCTTCTGCTCAAAATATTTGACCCACTGATAACCAACAAGCAATCAAGCAAGCAAACAAAACTCAACTTTCCTCCTTGGTCTAGTTTTCATGGCCTTCCAAAATTTGCACCCAACCTGTGTATCCAAGCTTGAAAGAAACATCTTCCATCAAAATCTTCCACTCTAACTGACTTCATTCTTTGAAGGCCCACTTTAAGAAACATTATAATACCTTCACAGCCGGGCAGTAAATACGTGAAGAAGCTCATGTAAGGCACAAGGGATAGCATGGGTTCAGTGTCTCTAACCGGGTTGGCTCTTCCTAAGAATATTCATAATCATTAGCTTTTTTTAAATTAAGGAACTTTATTTTTGAAATGATTTTAGTTTTATAGAAAAACTGAGCAGAAAATAGAGAGCTCCTATATAACCCCTCATATCTGCTGACCCAATTTAGCCCTCCAGCTTCCAGATTGTCACCCATGGCTTGGACCATCCTCATCACTCCTTACACTGTTCTCTTAAAAAAACCTAGCTCACATAAACATCATACAAAAACTACCCATAAGGAGCAAGGCACTAATTTTCATAAAATAAATCACTTACCTTTTTACTGCTGGAAGTGTATATGACATTTTACTCTATTTATGAGCTTGCAGGGGTAATGAGAACTCCTTGTGTTAGTTATTTCCTCCTATTTACACTGTCAGTATTTATGATAAACCAGGTGAAAGAGGTTTACATCAATTCTGGTGCCCTGGTAGGCTTAAATGCTAGGCTTTTTAATGGTGTGGTTACTTGAGTCAAAACTTTAATCCAGCTAGTAATCTTCCAGTGGTATTGTTTTTGTTTTTACATTTTAATTGAAAAGAGATGGGTAGTTTGTTAATGTAACTGTGTCATTTCAGATGTTCTGAGAGCAGAAGACAGGACACCAAGTTGGGACTAGGAAAGCAAGAGACTGATTGGAGGAAAAAGAATGCCTATGAGGGATAAAGTAGGTTGGGAGAGAGCTCACAGGTCTGACACCTGTGGAAAAAAGAGAGGGAAGGAAGGATTGTAAAAAAATGTCCTCAGCCCACAATGCAACTCTGAGAAAGTTTCAGCCAGGCTAACAGGGAATCTCTAAGCCAAAGTTTCTGATTAGAGGAATCTCATATGGGGCAGGAATAGCCTGATTCTATTCCCTTAGCCATGCTTAGTCACTGGTTGAGAGCAGCACAGAAGTGCCCATGGTCCATGGTGAATCTGATGACCCAGCAGCTAGTGGCTGTCTCTCAGCTATGCAACCCACAGCAGGTTCCCTTGAAGGGATATCTGAGAGGGGCACCTTTATAGTTACCACAATAAGTCAGTAAAAATTTCCAAACAGTACAATTTTGCAAAGAACATACAATTATAGCAATATAAATACATACTATTATAGGTACTATTATCTATCTTCTCAATTATCTTTAATTTTCCTTTTTACTCTTTAACCTCATCCTACATTTCTGCCAGTTGTGATAGAACTAAATTATCCTGACTCTCCCAAGTGCCTTAAGACGTAGCTTTCTTACACTCATATGGTGAAATCAAATGTAACATATCCCAGTGGAAGGAGTAATATGATAAAGTAGATATTGCTTTCTGCAAGGAATAACTGTGCATCTGGAAAAGTTATGTGTAAATAACAGTCTTAAATTAAAACACATTGTAAATATCATTCGACTGGGAACATATTCATTTAAATACAATAAATAAAATTCATATTATAAAGTGAGCACTTTTTAAAACATAAACACTTTTCCACTGCACTTTTTTTTCACAACCAGAAGTTGCATTTAGTTCTGTTCTCCTTTCCATGTGCCAATGTGGTTTACTCATCTTAGAAAAAAGTATTAATTTAATACCCATCATGTACAAAGTACTTAGTTTATTTGGGTTAAGAAGATAATGGTAAAAAAACAAACAAAAAACTGAACAAACAAAAACAAAACAAAACACAGTCCCATCTTCAAAGGGCTTTTATGATCTTTTTTCCTCTGCTTTATATCCATTTTTGCCCATGAATCTAAATCAGTTAGGACCAGATCTGTGGTAACTGCTCTCTTCATTTTTTTTCTTATTCCTTTCACCATTAGCATGGAACACTACCTTAAACCCATATTCTATTTAAACAAGGAGTATGAAAGAGAGTACAATAGACATTTGCCATATTTTCTGGCTGATCAGGATATTTCATAAAATATGAATAAATTTGGGGAACTCCTAATATTACAAGCTCTCCTTCTCCAAAATAGGACCTGGAAAACTTACCTTACCTGCTTCCTTTGCAGTTAAAGTGCAGGCAGGTGATCTGGGCTCCATCCATCAGGCTCAACCTTCTTTAAGACTGAAGTGAACAGCTTAAAGAAGTAAGCTCTGAGGGGGAAAAGAAGGGAGTCCATTGTGCTTACAAATGTGGCAGCGATGTCTGATTTGGGGTTTGGAAATATTTACATGGTTTAGTTCCTGGAGTAGAAATGACATTATTGGTGTGACTAAGGCAATAATTTCTTAAGGTCTTCCTGAGGTAACATACATACCCTCAGCATTTTTATACTATACTCATTCTTATGTTGGTTTGGGGCATTATTATTCCTAGAAGCTTGTCTGGCAGCTTTTAACAAGCCCTCCCAAAATCCTAGTAGCTGCCTAACATGATTTTATTAAATTATTTTTCAGTTAAATCAGTCACTGTTGAATTGTGGACTGTGTTCACAAGAGGTGGAAATTGCTCTAGGAGCTGAGGCACTTAGAATGTCTTCATCTTACTTATAACATGTTTCAAATTCTCTGGCCATCTCAATTTTTCATTCTTGTTTGCTTTGTGGAGCTTCCTGTTGTTTACATTCTAAGGCCTAGAACTTTATGAAAATGCATGTCCACAGAAAGACCTACATGTGAACACATATATCTCATTTCATATGGCTCTAAATTAGAAAAACCCAAAATTCCATTGACTGGGGAATGGATAAACAAAGAGCAGTACATCAATTTAATGGAAAATTAATCAGCAATAAAATAGAGCAAATTACTAAATATTATTGACACAAAAGGCTACAAACTGATTCCTCTTATTTTGTACTCTGGAAAGTGCAAATCTGTAGGGATAGAAAGTAGATGAGTGGTTCACAGGGGCAAGGGATAGAGTGAGGAAATTGGCTCCAAAGGAGCCTGAGAGAACTTTTTGTGAAGATGGAAATGTTTTTTATCTTGATTATGCTGCTTGCTACACAAATGCATACATTTTTCAAAACATATAAAACTGGAAATTAAGGTTTGAATTTTATTATATGTAAATCATACCTCTATGTATAATGATGTATTATCAGGAAAAATAGATTAAAAACAGTAGATATTACCAGAAATAAAGAGGGACATTTCATAGTGATAAAAGAAACAATTCACTGAGAAGCCATTGCAATCCTAAATGTATATGTGCCAAAAAATAGACTTCAAAATACCCGAAGAAAAACAAATAGATATGACAAAACTGAAAGGAGAAAAAACAAACACACAATTATAGTTGAAATTTCAACACTCCTCTCTCAAGATTTAATAAAGTAGATAAACACAATAAGTATATAGAATGTTTGAACACCGCTATTAACCAACTTACCTGACATTCAAGGACATTACACCCACAGTAGCAGAATACACTAGTTTTCAAGTACATGTGGAAAATTCACCAAGACAGATGATAATCTCACCAGAAAAGAAGTCTCAATGTATTTTAAAGAACTGAAATGATCTAAAGTGTGTTCTTTCACCAGAATGGAACTAAACAAGAAACTAATAACAAGAGGTCTAGAAAACTCCCTAATATTTGGCTATTAAGTAACATGTCTCTAATGACATAGGAAAAAAGAAGAAATCACTGGGAAAACCAGAAAATCTTTTGATCTGAAAAAAAAAAAAGTATGTCTTATAAAAATGTGTGTAACACTGCTAAAGCAGTGATTAGAGTGAAATTTATCATAATTAGGGCTTAAAATAGATAAAGACAAGTGGTCTCAAATAAATGATCTGTGCTCCTACCTTCAAAACCATAAAAAGGGAAGCAATGTAAATATAAAGTAAGCACATGGAAGAAAATTATAGATATAATGACAAAATTAATAAAATAGAAAACAAATTAAAAAATACCACAAAACCAAAAGCAGTTTCTTCTAAAAGATCAATAAAATTAATATATCTCTAATCAGACTTATCACAAAAAAGACAAAAGACTCAAATTATGAGTATCAAGAATTAAAATGGACAAAATTACAGATCCCACAGACAAGATAAGGATAATAAAGAAACACTGAAAAAAGTTTGTTGATAAAACCCACAACTTAGATTAAATGGATAGAATATAAACTACCAAAGCCCCTTCAAGAAGAAATAACTTGAGTAGTCAAATAACACTTAAAGAAACTGAATTGATAGTTCAAAATCTTGCTACAAAGAAAACTCCAGGGTCAAATGCCTTCAGTGATGATTTTACAAAACTCTGAAGATAGACATAATGCCAATTCTATACAAATGCTTCCAGAAAATAGATTAATTCCCAACTCATTTAAGAGTCAAGCATCTCCTGATATCAAAAACAATAAAGCAAAGACACCAAAAAAAAAACCCCCTACAGACTACCATCCTTCATGATCAAAGATGAAAAAAGCCATCTTAGCAAATTAAACTCAGCAATACATAAAATGGATAATACACCATAACCAAGTGGAGTCTATTTTATAAACACCAGTTTGCCTTAATATTCAAAAAATCAAAAAATACAAATGTGTACTGTCAATAAAGAATAAAAGAAAAAATTATATAATCATCTCCATAGATACACAGCTACTTATGAAAAAGAAACTCTCAGCATATTTCAAATAGCAATCTCATAAAGAACATCTACAAAACACCTAAAACTAGCATCATGCTTAAAAGTAAAATACTGAATGCTTTCACCCTATAATTAGTAATAAGGCAACCTGTACTCAACATTATAATATAGGACCTAGACAGTGCAAAATGGCGAGAAATAGAAATAAAGTAGAGTTTGGAAAGAAAGAAGTAAAACTATCTCTTCTTAGACAAATATAGACAATCCTTTCCCAAATTCTCTAAAAACTTATAGGAACTAAGAAATTAATATATCAAATTTGCATGTGTAAAATCAATATACCAAAATTAATTAAATTTCATTAACAAAAGAAAAGACAAAAACCACATGATCATCTCAATAAATACAGATAAAGCACTTGATGAAATTCAACAACCATTCATGATAAAAACTCTTACCAAAGTGGGTATAGAGGGAACACATTTCAACATAATAAAAGCTATTTATGACAAACCCACAGCCAATATAATACTCGGGTGAAAAGCTGAAAGATTTCCCACTAAAATCTGGAACAAGACAAGGATGCCCACTCTCACCACTTCTATTCAACATAGTATTGGAAGTCCTAGCCATAGCAATCAGACAAGGAAAAGAAGTAAAAGGTATCCAAGTTGGAAGGGAAGAGGCAAACTTGTCACTGCATGCAGATGACATACTATATATAGAAAACCTTAACGCCTCCACATAAAAATTACTAGAACTGATAAATGAATTCAGCAAGGTAGCAGGATACAAGATTTACATACATAAATCAGTTGCATTTCTTTACACTAACAATGAAATATCAGAAAAGGAATGTAAAAACACAATACCTTTTAAAATTGTACCAAAAAAAAAAAAAAAAACAACCTAGGAATAAACCTGACTAAGGATATGAAAGACTTATATGCTGAGAACTATAAAAGATTGATAAAGGAAGCTGAAGATGATTCAAAGAAATGGAAAGATATACCATGCTCTTGAATTGGAAGAATTAATATTGGTAAAATGGCAATACTACCCAAGCAATCTAGAGATTTAATGAGATCCCTATCAAATTACCCATGACATTTTTCACATAACTAGAACAAATAATCCTAAAATTTATATGGAACCATAAAAGACCCAGGATTGCCAAAGCAACCCTGAGGAAAAAGAACAAAGTAGGAAGCATAACACTCCCAGACTTCAGACAATACTATAAAGCTACAGTAATAAAAATAGTGTGATATTGGAGTAAAAACAGACATACAGATCAATGGAGACAACAGAATAGAGAGCCCAGAAATAAACCCACACAGCTATAGTCAATTAATCTGACAAAGAAGCAAATATATACAATGGAAAAAAGACAGTCTCTTCAGCAAGTTGTCCTGGGAAAGTTGGACAGCTGAATGTAAATCAATGAAGTTAGAACATACCCTCACACCATGCACAAAAATAACTCAAAATGGCTTAAAGACTTAAACATATGGACCTCCCTGGTGGTCCACTGGCTAAGACTCCACACTCCCAATGCAGGGGGCCCAGGTTCAATCCCTGGTTGGGGAACTAGATCCTACATGCTGCGACTAAGAGTTTGCATGCTGCAAGTAGAAAGATCCTGCAGGCCTCAACTAAAGACCTTGCATGCCACAACTAAAAGATCCCATATGCTGCAACTAAAGATCCCACATGTCCCAACTAAAATATCCCACATGCAGCAACTAAAAGATCCCACATGCTGCAACTAACGATCCCACCTGCCGCAAGATCCCATTTCCCACAACTAAAGATCCTGCACACCGCAATGAAGATCCCACATGCTACAACTACGACCCAGGCACAGCCAAATTTAAAAAAAAAGACTTAAATATGAGACAAGATAACGTAAAATTTCTAAAAGAGATCATAGGCAAAACATTCTCTGACATAAATTGTACCACTATTTTCTTAGGTCATTCTCCCAAGGCAATAGAAATAAAAAGAAAAATAAACAAATGGGACCTAATCAAACTTACAAACTTCTGCACAGCAAAGGAAACCATAAAACAAACAAACAAAAAACCGAAAAGACAACCTATGGGAATGGGAGAAAATATTTGCAAGTGATGCAACACTTCTATTCAACATAGTACTGGAAATCAAGGGCTTAATTTCCATTATATACAAACAGCTCATACAACTCAACAACAAAAACCAAACAACCCAATCGAAAAATGGGTAGACATAAATAGACATTTCTCTGAGGAAGACATACAGATGGCCAATAGACACATGAAAAGATGCTCAACATTGTTAATTATTAGAGAAATGCAAATCAAAATTACAATGAGGTACCACCTCACACTGGTCAGAATGACCATTATTAAAAAGTCTACAAATAACATGCTGGAGAGGGTGTGGAAAAAAGAGAACCCTCCTACACTGTTGGTGAGAATGTAACTTGGTACAGTCAGTATGGGAAGCAGTATGGAAGTTCCTCAGAAAACTAAAAATAGAATAACCATGTGATCCAGCAATCCCAATCCTGAGCATGTATCCAGACAAAACTAAAATTCAAAAAGATACATGCACCCCTATGTTCATAGCAGCACTATTCACAGTAGCCAAGACATGGGAATAACCTAAATGTCCATCAACAGAAGAATGGATAAAGAAGATGTGGTACATATATATAATGGAATACTACTCAGCCATAACAAAGAATGAAATAATGTCATTTGCCACAACATGGATGCAACTAGAGATTATCGTACTAAGTGAGGTAAGTCAGAAAGAGAAAAACAAATATCATATGATATCACTTATATGTGAAATCTCAAATATGATACAAATGAACCTATATATGAAACAGAAACAGACTCACAGACATAGAAAACAGACATATGGTTACCAAGGGGGAGGGTCCTACTGTATATCAATATCCTGGGATAAACCATGGTGGAAGAGAATATAAAAAAGAATGCATATATGTATATGGCTGGGTCACTTTGCTGTGCAGCACAACACTGTAGATCAACTATACTTTAATAAAAAAAAATTAAAAAAGAAAATAGAATGAGTGAAGTAAACAAGTGGCCCCTAATGAAAATATACAAATTTATATGTAAATATACACATTTACATTTTAACTAAAGATTATTTTAAATACAAAATTAATTAAAATTGTATATACTAGTAACAACTGCAAATTGACTTGTTTACATCATTCACAATACAGCATCAAAATATGAAATACTTGGTGAAAAAATTAACAAGATAGGTGCAATATCTATGTGCTTAAAGCTACAACAATTGCTGTAATAAATTAAAGACCTAAATATGTAGAGAGATATACCATGTTCATGAAAGCAATACTATTATACTGTCAATTCTCTCCAAATTTATAGATTCAAAACAATCTTAAACAAAATTGCAGTAGGTCATTTGAAGAAACTGACTAGCTGATTTAAAAATTTATGTGGAACTGCATAGCCCCTAGAATAGTCAAAATAATTTGCAAAGAACAACATCAGAGAAAAATATACCTGAGTTCAAGATTAGTATAAAGCACAGTAATGAAGGCAGTGTGATATCTGCATAAATATAGACATACAGGTGAATGGCAGAGAGAATAGAGTTCAAAAACAGACACACATGTATGGTCAATCGATTTTCAACAAAGCTACCAAGGTGTTTCACTGTGAAAATTTTCTTCTTTTCAACAAATTTTGCTGGAACAATTAGATAGCTATATGTGAAATAATTAAATAAATAAATAAACTTTGTCCCTAGCCTCACACCATACACAGAACATAACTTGAAATGAATCACAATTCCAGAGCTAAAAATTATAAAACTTACAGAAGAAAATATAGGGGAAAAATTTTGTGACCTTGGGATAGGCAAAGATTTTCTAGATAGTTCAGAGAAAAGATAAACCATAAAATAAAAATCAATAAGTTAGAGTTCATTAAGTTTAGTACTTTTGTTTTCAAAAGGCATTGTTAAGGAAATAAAAGGCACACACAACACTGGGAGAAATAGATGCAAAACTTATATCTGATTAAAGATCTATGTCCAGAATATATAAAATATCTTTCAACTCAATTATAGTGAGACAAAGTTAAATAAAGAATTGGCAAAAGGTTTGAACAGACACTTCACCAAAAATGACATATGGATGGCAATATTCAGCATCATTCCTCATTGGGTATATGCAAATAACAGCCATAATGAGATACCACAGCACAGTGACTATAGGGGCTCAAATTAAAAGGACTGATTATTTCAAATGCCTGTAAGAAATTGAACTTGATCTCTCATACATTGCTGATGGGAATCCAAAATAGTATATACATTTTGGAAAACATTTGGTAATTTCTTGTAAACATACACCTCCCTATGATTTAACAAACCCACTTCTAAATACTCACCCAAAAGAAATGAAAATACATATCCATAGTAAAACTTGTATATGAATTTTTCTTAGGAGCTTTATCCATAATAGCCCCAAACTGGAAACAGCACAAATGTCCACCATCTGGTGAAGGGATAAACATGTGGTGTATCCTTACAAAAGAATACTATTCAGTGATAAAAAGAAACTAACTGATACAGGAAACAGAATGAGTAAATTTCAAAACAGAGACTATATATTTTATATTACCCATTATATGAAATTCTAGAAAAGGGCAAACTGCAGTGTTAGAAACATCAGCATTGTTGAGGAGGGGATTGACTGCAGAGAGTTGTGAGGGAACTTTTGTGTAATGATAGTAATGTTCTATTTTGTGATTGTGATGGTGCTCACATGACCATAAACATTTGATAAACAAATGAAATTGTACATTTTAAATTGGAAAATTTTATTGTATGGAAATTATATCTCAATAGAGTTGTTTCGAAATAATATGAATATTTTTAGCATTAAATTCTGTAAATACTTTTTTGAACCCCACCAATCAATAACAGAGTAGGCACTGTTTGTTAGCCAGCTGCAGACCCTTTCTTCTAATTTACTGCGTTAGCAACAAGCTTAGATATTGAATGCAGTCAGGTTTCTTTTATATTGTAGTGTTTAAGAAGAAGGGCTAAATTAAGAAGGGGCTAAATTCTAGCCCCTTCTTCAAAGGGTGTGAACAAGACAGAATGAAACCATTTCTTCCTTTCTTCTTCTGTTTTTGTTCTACAGCTTTCCTGAGGTATAATTGAAATTAAAAAAAAAAAAAACTGCAAGTATTTAACATATACAATTTGATGAGTTTGGACACATGCATGTTCCCATGACACCATCAACACAAAGTAAAATAAACATATCCATCACCTCCAAAAGTTTCCTTGTGTCCCTTTGCCTTTTTTTTTTTCCTGAACCACTTCTTAAGATCACCCAGAGGGCTACTGAGTAGTGCTCTGCTCCCTCTGTGGTCACTTAACAATCCCTTTTCTCTAGAGGAGCCCATCCACCCTTTGTGCCTCTTTTTGGTATGCAAGTACACCTCTCTTTCTATTCCTAATTTTTTAAAAAACAAAGCACCTCCATCTGGAGGTTCATCAGAGACTCTTTTCGATCTCTTGCTGATTCCAAGTCTCCAACTCACAATGACAAAAACACTGAAGAGAATTCCAGCAGACTAAAGTTCTGGGTAAGGAAAACTCTCTGAGTCATTCTTCACTGCATGCTGCTCTGCCTTCTCTTTGCCTCTCTCCACCAAATTACTGCACTCCATTCAGTGCTTTCCCAACTGAGTCCTGTGTCAGCAACTTTCTGCAGCTGCAAGAGCAGCTGCTGTTTCTACCTCCCTCTCCTCACCAGAGGCTGTCATCTTGTCCAGCCCAGAAAATCCATCCAGCAGGCCTACAGTAAAAGGAAAAATAAAGAGCTGATAGTATTATATATTCACGAAAATTTTCTAAAGTTTTGTGATGTGGTTCTAGAAATTGTTAAGAATGACTTGACATGTCTTTAAAGAGGAATGCTTCCAATGGGGTATCTTCTCAATAGGGTTGATATTTTTAACAATAGATGCTTGCAAAAGACATTTATTTACATTGAATCATTTCATCTTCCAAACACACCATGGAGCAGAAGTCGTTATTGCCTTATATTGGCAAGTTTGGGGCTCAAGTACCAATGAAGAAACACACTAACTGGAGACCTATCCCTTGTTATTTGAAAAATGGTAATAAGGGAACTCTGTGAAAATTAAAATAAGTTAATGTGTGATTACCTTTTGTAAAGTGCCTAAAATTTTGAGCATCTGTGGACCTTGACTTCATATTAAATATATGTAATTTCCTTCAAGAAGAGTTCAGGTCATTGCATCTACAGATGTATCAAATTTTAAATTTAAATTGTCAAGCTGGATTTTAATAGTTAAGAGAAAAAAATAATATAAGTCAATTGCCTATCATTTTGTGCTAAGGGTATATGAAAATACTCATTCTCTCCTCCCACTGGTATTTTATTTTCATTATCTCCTAACTTTATCACCATAGCATAGGTTTGAATGTATGTAAATTATTACTATAAATTGTCTTCTCATGATGATCTTCATATTTCAAGGATTAATTAGCTGTACGATAGGGAAACTTTAATGTTTAATTAATAGGAGAAATTTAAGAGGTCTTAATTGAGCAGAAAAAAATTTCTCTTCTTCTAAAAGTGTATCCAGAATACAGAGGTTTAAAAAAAAAAATGGAAATGCTATGTGATACACTTAGCTGTCACAAACTACTTGATTTTGTTGTTGTTTTGGTAAATGTCTGCCAAGCACCAGCCTACTATTCTAAGTAGATGATGAATAGGCAAATACCAACATTTCCTGTAATTTGCTTAAGTATGCTCAGAAAAGTTCCTCCCTTAAGGCTTAAATAAGTTACCAGCATCTAAATCTCATTTATCACCATCCTTCAACCCTTAGTTTCTCTTAATAACCTCCTGAACTTTTTAATCCTTTTTAAACTGTCCTTATCTGGCATAGCAGCAATGCAGGCAATTCTCTTGTTCATTATCTTGCCCTACTATAAACAGAAAGTTCTGGGGGCGCGTTCTGGAATCACCAGGACTAATCACAATTAGTATTTCAGGAGTGAACATCTGGTGCAATGAGTCAGGGAAAAACTTAGCAATAAGCTGGAGGTGATAAGGTATCAAGGTAAGATTTCAGGGTACACACCTGACATAACAGTTTCTTAGAAGTGAAAAGACGTGCTTTGCCTCTCCCAGATCAAATAAAAAGTCATTAACCACTCTTTATTCCGCATTACCCCCCGATGTTTTGTGAAGTTTAAGAGAATACTTTTGTTTTGGTTGATTTGGCTGTTTGAAGGCAAGTGAAAAATAATTAAGGCTGGTAAACACATCAAATTTAGTATAAACTATTTTAAGCCCCACTTGACCTTTAGTGAGAACAGAATACCTTGAGCTGCTGTGTTTTTAGAGGCATACTCAAAAGCACTTAGAACCATTCATAGACCACAGAATGCTCTTTGAATATTCAAAACACTAGTGTTGTTTTTAATCTATTCAGGATGATGACACCTTGCAATTTTACACCTCTGTTTGAAACCACGATGACAGACTACAGCAGACCAAAACTACTGCTTTCCATGATAAAAATTATATGTATATATGTGTGTATATATATATATATATATATAATACAAATTAAAATAATGTAATTGAAAAATAAATTGTGAACTATGAATCAAGAGGTTTGGTGGAATGAACACTAGTAGGGAAATGTTCAAGTTAAGGCTGGAAGTGGAGAAAGAAAGTCACTCAGAGAAAGGAGGGAAGGATCAAGAGAGAAACTCTAGAAGAAAGAAGACTGCTAGTATCCTTTCCTAATGTAAGGTAATTCTTGACACAAGACAAGGTCATCAGACAGCCAAATCCCCACACACACCTACACACACACACACACAGACACACACAGATATTTCAAAACTATTGAGTGCATGGGTCACTTATATGATTTCAATGTCACACATATACTAAAATGTAGTCCTTTATATTTGTTATGCCTTTTATTACACTGAACAGAGAGCTTATTAAAGTTTACTCATGTGCCTCAACATTAAAAATGCTGTTTTAGGGCTTCCCTGGTGGCACAGTGGTTGAGAGTCCTCCTGCCAATGCAGGGGATGCAGGTTCGTATCCCGGTCCGGGAAGATCCCACATGCCGCCGAGCGGCTGGGCCCGTGAGCCATGGCCGCTGAGCCTGCACGTCCGGAGCCCGTGTTCCGCAACAGGAGAGGTCACAAGAGTGAGAGGCCCGTGTACCACCAAAAAAAAAAAAAAAAAAAAAAATGCTGTTTTAGACTTTTCAGTTGTTACATTTCATTATGTAATCAAAGCAATTGATACAAGTTCTTTTTCTTTTCACATTTGTTTTATGGGTTGTCTATAATTACTTTTTCTAGATTTACAAATACTGTCTAAAGCAGTCATATAATGCTATTTCTGGACTTGCCTAGTGGTGCAACAGTTAAGAATCCGCCTGCCAATGCAGGGGACATGGGTTCAAGCCCTGGTCCAGGAAGATCCCACATGCCACAGAGCAACTAAGCCCATGCGCCACAACTACTGAGCCTGCACTCTACAGCCTGTGAGCCACAACTACTGAGCCTGTGTACCACAACTACTGAAGCCTGCATGCCTAGAGCCCATGCTCCACAACAAGAGAAGCCACCGCAATGAGAAGCCCGCGTGCCGCAACGAAGACTAGCCCCCGCTCACTGCAACGAGAGAAAGCCCGCACCCAGCGATGGAAACCCAACGCAGCCAAAAATAATTAAGTAATTAATTAATTATTTTTTAAAAAAGAAAATGCTATTTCTGCTGCATATTTGCACCATGTTGACATGACTAATCTGGAAGTACATTCTCAGAATTCCCTTCCCTATGTGGTTCTGGGTTAGGACTGACTACAAGGAAATTTGCATGAGATTTGGAAGCCAGTGGAGAAAAGGTTGGATAATGTTCAGTCCCCACCACAGCTTGTGCCCACTGATGCTAATATGCTAGTTCACCTTGTTAGTGTTGGGCCTTCAGCTCCTCTAGTTCCCATCATATCTCCTACTCAGCCTCTCCAAAGACTGGGCCAGTTGCATGTAGAGTTCCTTGGAGAGAGCTCTAGCTCCTTCTGCAGGCCACCCAACTTGTCAAAGGCAGAGGTGATAACACAGATGTGGGTTCCAGTTTGTCCATATGGATTCCTATTTATCTTCACAAATTCTGGTCTGTCCTCATTCTTCCCTAATTCATGTTCAGCATTATTTTCCCAACTGGCCCTACTGAAATAGAAATGACAGGCCCACCGCAGGTGCACAAGGCTTCCATAAACAGGCTTCCACAAACATCTTCAAAAATAACCACAATCTCCTCCATGCTCATTCTATGTTTCATATCACTCATAGTAGTGATATGCTTCTCTAACTCAAACCTAATTGATACAAGTGTTTTCACTCCCTTTTTTTTTTTTTTTTTTTTTTTTGTGGTACGCGGGCCTCTCACTGTTGTGGCCTCTCCCATTGTGGAGCGCAGGCTCCGGACACACAGGCTCAGCGGCCATGGCTCACGGGCCCAGCCGCTCTGCGGCATGTGGGATCTTCCCGGACCGGGGCACGAACCCGTGTCCCCTGCATCGGCAGGCGGATTCTCAACCACTGCGCCACCAGGGAAGCCCTCATTCCCTTTTGTAGTGAAAGATATTTTATTCCCCTCCACATTAAGGAGCTTATCAGAGAATAACTGAATTCCATATCTGTGTATCTATGGATTCGAATTTTAAAAGGTGAATGTCAATAGAAATAATAAACACACTGCAACAGTATTTGTTGAGCTAAGTGAAAAGTCTCAAGTTTTAGTTAAAAAAATAACCAATTGTATGAGAAACACATAGGGTTCCCTAAAATAATAGAATATTAGAGTTAGTAGGGACCTTAGAAATTATTTAATCCAAACTTTCCATTTTACAGTTGAAGAAATATAGAAACAGATACTCGCCGAAGATCACAAAATAAAGTAGTAACCTTGGACTAAAATACAATCTAGTCTAATTCCCTGTCTCTTCATATCTTCATAATCCTTGACTTAGTTTATGTGAAAAACTATAGGGGATTTCAGTTGACTGAAAACTTATTATGATTCAAAAAGGGTAATAAGTCTGTCAAAAATGCTAATGTGATAATAGGTTATATTAGTAAACTATAGTATCTAGTATAAGGAAGATTATAATCCCACTGTAGCCTACGCTGGTCAGACCATATTTATGCATTGGAGCACCTAAAACACCTAGGTAAATTATATAGAAAGTGACCAGAATTCTATGGGTTTTAATGCTATGATATATAAAAGAGAATTAGGGCTATTTTAATTGGAGGAGGGAAGACTTGGGCAGATATTAACTATCACCAAATATTTGAAGAGCTTCCACACAGAACAGATGTTAAATTTATTTTGTGTGACTTTCCAGGGCATAAATAAAATAAACGGTTGGATATTAGAGAGGCTGATTAATATTTAGAAACACTTTGTAAAAAATAGAGAACTTCAAAGGTGAATGGGTTGGCTTATAATGCAGCGAGCTTCCAATCAATAGAAGTTTGCAATCAGAGGTTTTGATGACAATCTATCAGGTAGTTTTAGTAAAGGATTCTTGAAAGGATGAATGTTAGAATTAATGACTTCTAAGCCTCCTTTACATCTCTGCCGCTAAGAACCTGTTGTTTGAATAACAGCATTATTGAAATAAAGTAACAACCTCGATTATTTGAAACTTTTATTTCTGCTATAAACTATGTGGAAGCTCTAATTCACCTTTAATGTTTAGTTCTGAAGTACCAAACAACTTCCTTGAAAGTTCGTTTTTCTAGAATGAGCTGTATTTAATCCAGATAAATATATTTGCTGGAATAAAATTCAGACTGTCAGAGTTTGTCAAAAATACAGGTGTTAACTATACAGGGGAAAAGGCCCTCTAGACAACACTATACTAGGTACATTCTGGATTGTGCCCAAGAATCCCCTTCCACAGAAAAGCTGGCTGGAAGCGACCCCAAGAAGACATTCATGTTGCTCCCCAGAGAGTCATAGAGCTTTTGCTATAGTATCTGAACAGGATGCCAGACCAAGGAAAGCGTGTGTCCTATCAATGGCAGCCCAGCAGGCCGGGTTATTGGCATGGATCGTTTCACCATGGCAGTCATGGACAATAGAAACAGGACAAGAAACATCTTTCTTATCCAGAAGTCGACACAGAGGGTGTTGCTGAACTCAACTATCTTAAAGGAAGAGAGTTAAAGAGAAAAGGAATTTCATGGAAACCGACAATGAGGCCTTTTAAAGAGAAAACTAAGTAATCTTGTTTGACTATTTTTTTTTAATTTAAAATTTGTCCTCCTAGAAATGCACAGCCAAATTGTCAGATTCATAGGACAATGCTCTAACAAAAGGCTTCCCTTGTGCACACAAGGAAGGCACACATCAAGTTAGCCTGGGGCCTTCTCTGGGAAGAAATTACAAAGCAAAGGAATCATGAGTGTATATCAGAAAAGGAAAAGAGCTCAAAACAGAATCTGATAAACAATTTTAAGATGTAAAATAAGAAAGGAAATCTGTTGCTATCCAAGGAACCCTCTCAAATGTGGCAGCATACCTCAGTCACCAGTGGAGCTCATTAAAAGTACAGTTAATCAAACTCCACCCTGGACTAATTGTATCAGAATCTGGACTGCTTTGGAAATCCCTAATTTTTTTTTAACATCTTTATTGGAGTATAATTGCTTTACAATGGTGTGTTAGTTTCTGCTTTACAACAAAGTGAATCAGTTATACATATACATATGTTCCCATATCTCTTCCCTCTTGCATCTCCCTCCCTCCCACCCTCCCTATCCCACCCCTCTAGGTGGTCACAAACCACCTAGCTGATCTCCCTGTGCCATGCGGCTGCTTCCCACTATCTATCCACCCTACATTTGGTAGTGTATATATGTCCATGCCACTCTCTCACTTCGTCACAGCTTGGAAATCCCTAATCTTGAACATCACAGAATATTCACCATACTTCTGCCTTGATACTTGCACAACCATAACTGTTTTTGACTTCTACCCTGGAGTTTCTTCAGTAATCAGGTGTACTGGGTAATACTAATAGTTAATAGCAGTAGTATAGCTACATCACCTCATTTAATAATCAAAACAATCGTGAAATATAATTATGATTTCATTTTACAGATGATAAAACCAAAAAGAGAAGTACGTTTCTAGCAACCATGCTGCTAAATGACATACTTATAAGCCGAACACAGATATGACTCCTTAGCTCATGTTCTTTCCACTAAACCATACAGAAATTGGTTGAACCAACCACATGAAAGGGCCAGTATTCAATTATTTTACCCACAAAAGTTATGATTTTATATCATTTAATATAATAAGTTCAAAGTCATGAAGGAAGGCAAAGTACCGTATAAGGCATTACTGTGAAGAAATAAAGCTATATGAACATTATGTTTTGCAAATTAATTTTTTGCTTTAAATACATTTGTATTTTGATAAAACTAGAAATAAAATATCTTATCAGCTATTGATGGGAAAGTCCTTGATTAGCTGACATCTGTCTGCTTGTGTTACGTAAGGATGAATCAGTAGTCTGCAGCCTGGACCTGGGTGAGAGAAACTGGGCACCCAGAGCACAATATTTAAGGAGGCACTCCCTCTCAGGTGTTCACCCAGCACTTGTGTGAGCTTGAGAAAGACTCCCTTCTTACATTTGCAACCTAGATGACCCGTTTGCTCACCCTAGTCCTGGCTTCACACTTTATCTCTATTTCCCTTCCTCTTTTTATTCCTATTTTGTTTATGCAAACCATACAAGGCAGGCAATCAAAACCATAAGATACAGGTCCAAGGTAGAATCTATTTTTTGTGCATAGTGAGAAAGATCACTTACACTGCTCTGGGGAGAAAATGCAAAGATTAAAGGAGTAAAATGGTAAGCATAGGGTTAAAAAAGAAAAATAAAAGCAACTTATTCAAAAAGGTGGTTGAAGTTGAATTGCTGTTCTTATTACCCATCAAGTTATTTAGAGTTGTCCTTTCTCCATGGCATGATGACTTATCATCACCATGATCAACCATTATTAATTAACTTTATGAGCTGGGAATACTTTGTGTGTCCAAAGTCATATGTGCACAAAAAAGCATGATTCAATAACCACATAAAAGAAAAATGTAACTCAATGTGTTTTTAGAAAAGGGGGAACAATCATAGACTCCTAGTATAACAGAATGGACGACAGCACAAGGCCTTAGAGGGCACCTGGGACTCAGGAAGGACTACTTTCTATATAGTCCTTCCTAGAAGATAATCTTGCCTTTCTTTGAATACCTTTAGAAAAGAGAAATAATCCTACATGAGACATCCTTCATCAATTCCAAAGAGTATTCCTACTCGAATGCTCTTTCTTCTTCTAAGCAAAATCTTTTTATAGGTTTGTCCAAGTCTTGCCCAGTGTCATGTATCAACAAACTGTTATACCTTTTTGTTTCCAATTGAGCTCTCAAATATTAAGAGATAGGCTTTTAATATGTGTTATGGTTATACTCACTAAACAATCCAGGTTCCTCCAATGAGCTGGACAAAACCAAGTTCCATTCCTTTGAATATACCCCATTTTTTTTCAGTGGGCTTTTAAAACATATTAGTTAGGTCGCAACATCCATTCTTACAGTCTTACTTAACATAGAACCAAAAGTTCTAACCAGGCATGTAGACTGGAAAGAAAGGAATAAAACTATCTCTATTTGCCGTGATATGACTGTCTACATAGAAAATCCTAGAGTTTACAAAACTTTTAAACAACTGAGTTTAGTAAGGTCATAGATTACAAGTTCAACACAAAAATCAATTCAATTTCTTTATACTAACAGTGAACATACAGGAACTGAAATAAAAAATACAACACCAATTATAATTGCTCCAAAGAAAATGAAATATTCAGGGATACACTTATCAAAACATGCATAGTATCTGTATGCTAAAAATTATAAAATATTGATAAAAGAAATCAAAGAAGACCTAAAAAAATGGAGAAATATACCATGTTCATGGATTAGAAGATTCAACATCGTGAAGATGTCAATTCTCCCCAAATAGAGTTATAAGTTTAATGTAATACCTATAAATATCCCAGCAAGTTGTTTTTGTAGATATAAACAAGCTTACTTTAAGGCACAGGTCATAGAATAGCTAAAACAAGCTTGGTAGAGAAGAATAAAGGGGAGGAATCACTCTACCCAATATTAAATCTTACTATATAGCTATAGTATTAAAGACAGCATGGTATTGGCAAAAGAATAGACTCATAGGTCAGTTGAACACATAATGAACCTAGAAACAGACCCATAGAGATACGTCCAAATTATTTTTTAAGGTGAAAGAAATTCAGTGTAAAAATGATAGCCTTTTCAATAAAAGGTGCCGGAGCAATGGAATGTTCACAGGGAAAAGAAAAAAATGAACCTCTACTTAAATCTCACACCTCACATCTTATATAACTATTAATTAAAATGAATCATATGGGACTTCCCTTGTGGCGCATTGGTTAATAGTCTGCCTGCCAATTCAGGGGACACGGGTTTGAGCCCTGGTCCAGGAAGATCCCACATGCCGTGGAGCAACTGAGCCCATGCGCCACAACTACTGAGTCTGTGCTCTAGAGTCCGTGATCCACAACTGCTGAAGCCTGCATGCCACAACTACTGGAGCCTGCACACCTAGAGCTTGTGCTCCACAACAAGAGAAGCCACCACAATGAGAAGCCTGCACACCACAACGAAGAGTAGCCCCTGCTCACCACAATTAGAGAAAGCCCGCGTGCAGCAATGAAGACCCAATGCAGCCAAAAATAAATAAATAAAATAAATGAATAAAACAAATGAATCATAAATGTAAAATATAAAACAACAAAAATTTTAGGAAAAAAAAGAAAAATCTTTGGAATCCAGAGCTAATCAAAGGCTGTTATACTTGACACAAAAGTAAGATCCATAAAAGGAAACTTTAAAAACTGGAGCTCATCAAAATTAAAAGTGTTCACTCTATGAAAGCCCATATTATGAGGATGAAAAGACAAGCTACAGACTGGAAGAAAATATTTGTAAACAACATACCTGACAAAAGACTAGTATTGAGAATATATAAATAACTCTCAATACTGAACAGTAACAAAAATACAATTAGAAAATGGGCAGAAAACATGAACAGACATTTCACTAAGAGGATATACAGATGACAAATAAGAACATGAAAAGATGTTCAACATTGTTAGCCATCACAGAAACATAAAGTAAAACCACAATGAGATAGCAGCACACACCTATCAGGCTGGTTAAAATTAAAAAGTTGTGATAACTGCAAATGCTGGTGAGGATTCAGAGAAACTGATCACTCAGACATTACTGATGAGAATTTAAAATTTTAAATGGAACGGTAATTGATGGTTTCTTACAAAGCTAAACATGAAATTACTACATGACCCAGCAATTGCACTCTTAGGCATCTAACCCTGAAGAATGAAAACTTTATTTTCACCAAAAATCCCCACAAAAACAAATATTCATAATAGCTTTATTTATAATAGACAAAAACTAGAACTAGCCCATATATTCTTCAAGTGAATGTTTAAACAGTCTGTGGGACATATATACCATGGAACATTACTCATCAATAAAACAAATGAGGGACTTCCCCGGTGGTCAGTGGTAAAGAATCCGCCTTCCAATGCAGGGGACATGGGTTTGATCCCTGGTTGGGGAACTAAGATCCCACATACCATGGGGCAACTAAGCCTGTGTACCACAACTACTGAGCTCGTGCGTCTCAGCTAGAGAGCCTGCGTGTCACAAACTACAGAGCCCACACGCTCCAAAGCCTGTGCACCACAGCTATAGAGAAGCCCACATGACACAACCAAAGAGCCCATGCTCCACAAGTACCACCACAACAGAAGATCCCACATGCAGCCTCGGAGATCCTGTGTGCCAGAAAGAAGACCCAACACAGCCAAATAAAAAAATAAATAAATAAAAAATAAACCAAATGAATTATTGAAAGCAACAAGTTAGATGGCTCTCTATGAAATTAAGCTGAGTGAAAAAAGCCAATCTCAAACAGTAACAGACTGTATGATTCCATTTTATAACATTTTTGAAGTGACAAAACTTTAGAAATGGAGGGCTTGGGGGTAGGAGTGAGGATGCAAAAGGATAGTACAAGGGATCCTTGTGGTGTTGGAAATGTTGGATATCTTGACTGCGGTGGTGCATACACAAACCCTCATAGATGACAAAAACGTAGAGCACTTAATACACAGACAAAGATACATACACACACACACGTGCGCACACACAAGTGTCCAGGTAAAACTAGGAAAATCTGAATAAGATGTGAATATATCTTGGTTGTGATATTATTATAATTTTGAAAATTGTTATTGGGGGAAACTCCCAATATTTTTCAAGAACCTTCGTTTGACTCAGTTCTCTTTTAGTCTTCAGATACATCAGAGAGTTTCAACTAGGGACTCATTTTCTATGCATTGAAACTTCTGATAGACTACAAGAAAGAAAGCAAATGATTTCTCATTTAATATGCTGGCAATAGCAACATAATCAGGTCCCAGCTAAGCAACAATCAAACAGTATCTAGTAACCACCTTATTGTAGGCTGTAGGATTAAGACTGAAAACATGGACAGCCACATCCTCAAACCTACAGGTTTTCCTAAAAATTAATATAGGAATTTTCAAAACGTAAAATCAGGTTTCTCCAGTGTAAAGAAGCTGTGATTTTTTTCAGGTGCATAATTCATGTGGTATGGATATAATTTTATTGCAAAACTGAGATGCCCTCATGCAAAAGGGCAAGCCACTTCTCATTTGTAAAACAACATGTGAATCTCAAGCCCAAGCTACAGCAATGGCCAGTGGAAAAGTTTGCTCTCATGAAATTAAAAACTTAGTAAAAGGGTCCTGGCTGGTAGGCGGAGAGAAGGAAGCTTCTCCTTTAGTCTTTAAACCGCAGTTTGCAAACAAGTAGCAGAGACAAACAGGGAAGTATAATGGCAACCCCACGTTGAGTCAGATTTTGGAAACAGGAAAACAAGGCAAGATGCAGTTTTCAGTAGAAAAAGTAAAGAAATCTGTTCAGAAGTGGACCAAGCTGTGAACCTTGGAAAAAAGTTGGCATATCTCTTGGGCTAAGAACCTATGCTTTGTAAAATGTACTGATTTGAGATGTCTTTCTTTTTTTTCCTTTCTTTTGTCGCTTTTAGGAAACTTCTTGACATTTCCAGCTATTCTTAACACTACTAAAATGATTTTTGTCTGTATTTGGTCCTGAGCTTAGGGAAGAGCCAGTGGCAATGGATTCCCAGTGAAGTGCCCAAGAAAAGGATAAGCCTCATAGAGAAGAGATATGGGGGTACCCGAGGGGGCCACAGCTCTCCACTTGCTAAGCCATGAAGTTTGCATGCTTTGAATTAATAAGGGAACAGTGCTTTTATCCATAAGGCAGTAATTTTTTTTTTTTTTTTTTTTTTTTTTACATCTCTCACCTTTTACCCCCAAAGTCTGCACTAACGCTAATAACCATTTGCTCTGTGGCTTCATATCAAGGCTGCTATAGTTTACTACCACATTATCTAGCTCCTGTTCTCATTCTTCTGACTAAAGCACATTGTTTAGATTGCTGGTGTCATAGTCTGTGGACAATCCAAAGTCATTTTCTGTCACTTGCTTCTCAGGGCACTTTATGTTCAAGGTGGAATTGATTGACAATGCACCAGTGTGGAAGCAGGAGGCACTGGATATAAAAGAAACAGAAGATATAGTCCTGTCCTTGGAGAATTTATAAGTCATGAAAAGGGCTTGGGAAGACTTAGAAAGCAATTCGCAAATAGACATTAATAGACTGTAAACAGAATATTATATTAAGGCCAGGCAGAATCTACAGAGCAAAGGAAGGATAATAAAAATAATAACTAGAATTATATTGCCTTTTCTAATTTACAAATACCTCTCTTGCCTTACCTCATTGGCTAAAACCCTTTCAAATAAAGGACTAACTTTTCATTATCCCATCCAGCTGATGAAGGAATGAAGACTCAGAGTTTGTGAACACTCTGATCACACTAGGGCTCTGAGTTCTTGTTCTTATTTCTATAACATTCCACCGTCAGAGTCTGAGGACGTGAGATTAATCTGGGAAGTAGGTGAGTTTGGAATAGGGCTTTATGGGAAGTAAAATTATGTATAACAGAAGAGACAAATGAAAAGAATGTTCCAGGTGAGCTGTTAATCTTAAACTGAACAAAAACAGAAACACTGCACACGATGCAGGAACCATTTGTTTTTATTTTTTACTTTTTTCTTCTTTTTTTTTTTTTTAACATCTTTACGGGAGTATAATTGATTCATATTGTTGTATTAGTTGCTGCTGTATAACAAAGTGAATCAGCTATATGTATACATACATCCCCATATCCCCTCCCTCTTGCATCTCCCTCCCACCCTCCCTATCCCACCCCTCTAGGTGGTCACAAAGCACCGAGGTGATCTCCCTATGCTATGCGGCTGCATCCCACTAGCTATCTATTTTACATTTGGTAGTGTATATATGTCCATGCCAATTTCTCACTTTGTCTCAACTTACATTTCCCCCACCCTGTGACCTCAAGTCCACTCTCTACGCCTGAGTCTTTATTCCTGTCCTGTCCCTAGGTCTTTCAGAACCATTCCTTTTTTTTTTTTTTTTTTTTAAGATTCCATATATATATATATGTGTGTCAGCATACGGTATTTGTTTTTCTCTTTCTGACTTACTTCACTCTGTATGACAGACTCTAGGTCCATCCACCTCACTACAAATATCTCAATTGCGTTTCTTTTTATGGCTGAGTAATATCCCACTATATATATGTTCCACATCTTCTTTATCCATTCATCTGTAGATGGACACTTAGGTTGCTTCCATGTCCTGGCTATTGTAAACAGTGCTGCAATGAATATTGTGGTACATGACACTTTTTGATTTATGGTTTTCTCAAGGTATATGCCCCATAGTGGAATTGCTGGGTCATATGGTAGTTCTATTTTTAGTTTCTTAAGGAAGGTCCATACTGTTCTCCAAAGTGGGTATATCACTTTATATTCCCACCAACAGTGTAAGAGAGTTCCCTTTTCTCCACACCCTCTCCAGCATTTATTGTTTGTAGATTTTTTTGATGATGGCCATTCTGACCAGTTTGAGGTGATACCTCATTGTAATTTTGATTTGCATTTCTCTAATGATTAGTGATGTTGAGGATCCTTTCATGTGTTTGTTGGCAATCTGTATATCTTCTTTGGAGAAATGTCTATTTAGGTTTTCTGCCCATTTTTGGATTGGGTTGTTTGTTTTTTTGATATTGAGCTGCTTGTATACTTTGGAGATTAATCCCTTGTCATCTGCTTTGTTTGCAAATATTTTCTCCCACCCTGAGGGTTGTCTTTCGTCTTGTTTATGGTTTCCTTTGCTGTGCAAAAGCTTTTAAGTTTCGTTAGGTCCCATTTGTTTATTTATGTTTTTATTTCCATTTCTCTAGGAGGTGGGTCATAAAGGATCTTGTTGTGATTTATGTCATCGGGTATTCTGCCTATGTTTTCATCTAAGACTTTATAGTGTCTGGACTTACATTTAGGTCTTTAATCCATTTTGAGTTTATTTTTGTGTATGGTGTTAGGGAGTGTTCTAATTTCATTATTTTACATGTAGCTGTCCAGTTTTCCCAGCACCACTTATTGAAGAGGCCGCCTTTTCTCCACTGATATTCCTGCCTCCTTTATCAAAGATAAGGTGACCATATGTGTGTGGGTTTATCTCTGGGTTTTCTATCCTGTTCCATTGATGTGTATTTCTGTTTTTGTGCCAGTACCATACTGTCTTGATTACTGTAGCTTTGTAGTATAGTCTAAAGTCAGGGAGTCTGATTCCTCCAGCCCCGTTTTTCTTTCTCAAGATTGCTTTGGCTGTTCAGGGTCTTTTGTGTTACCACACAAATTGTGAAAAGTTTTGTTCTAGTTCTGTGAAAAATGCCAGTGGTAGTTTGATAGGGATTGCATTGAATCTGTAGATAGCTTTGGGTAGTACAGTCATTTTCACAATGTTGATTCTTCCAATCCAGAAACATGGTATATCTCTTCATCTGTTTGTATCATCTTTAATTTTTTTCATCAGTGTCTTATAGTTTTCTGCATACAGGTCTTTTGTCTCCTTAGGTAGGTTTATTCCTAGGTATTTTATTCTTTTTGTTGCAGTGGTAAATGGGAGTGTTTTCTTAATTTCCCTTTCGGATTTGTCATTCATTACTGTATAGGAATGCAAGAGATTTCTGTGCATTAATATTGTATCCTGCTACTTTACCAAATTCATTGATTAACTCTAGTAGTTTTCTGGTAGCATCTTTAGGCTTCTCTATGTATAGTACCATGTCATCTGCAAACAGTGACAGTTTTACTTCTTCTTTTCCAATTTGGATTCCTTTTATTTCTTTTTCACTCTTATTGCTGTGGCTAAATCTTCCAAAACTATATTGAATAATAGTGGTGAGAGTGGGCAACATGGTCTTCTTCCTGATCTTAGTGGAAATGGTTTCAGTTTTTCACCATTGAGAATGATGTTGCTGTGGGTTTGTCATATATGGCCTTTATTAAATGGGTGTTGAATTTTGTCAAAAGCTTTTTCTGCATCTATTGAGATGATCATATGGTTTTTATCCTACAATTTGTTAATATGGTGTATCACATTGATTTGTGTATATTGAATAACTCTTGCATTCCTGGGATAAACCCCACTTGATCATGGTGTATGATCCTTTTAATGTGCTGCTGGATTCTGTTAGCAAGTATTTTGAAGAGGATTTTTGCATCTATGTTCATCAGTAGTATGAGCCTGTAGTTCTCTTTTTTTGTAACATCTTTGTCTGCTATTGGTATCAGGGTGATGGTGACCTTGTAGAATGAGTTTGGGAGTGTTCCTCCCTCTGCTGTACTTTGGAAGAATTTGAGAAGAATGGGTGTTAGCTCTTCTCTAAATGTTTGATAGAATTTGCCTGTGAAGCCATTTGGTCCTTGGCTTTTGTTTGTTGGAAGTTTTTTTTTTTTTTTGGTCAAAAAACATTTTATTTAAAGATGAAACAGTACATACCTTGCCTCTGTTATTAGCAACAAGAAAAGGTTGCTTACTGTCATCACTATTATTCATCAGTCTACTGGAGGTCTTAAGGAATGCAGAGAAAGTTCTTTATCCATCTCTATATCTATATAGGAAACCAAATTTACAAAATTTAAACCCTAGAAAATACTACTGTTATTTATAGATGATGATTGTTATATAAAATATCCAAAAAAATGTACAGATTATTAGAATTAACAAACTAGTTTTTTTCTTAATTGCTTTATTAAAGGTCAATATATCCATGTGGCTGCTTCCCACTACTAAAGCATGGCACAGGGAGATCAGGTAGGTGGTTTTTGATCACCTAGAGGGGTGGGATAGGGAGGGAGGGAGACACAAGAGGGAAGAGATATGGGTACATATGTATTTGTATAACTGATTCATTTTGTTGTAAAGCAGAAACGAACACACCATTGTAAAGCAATTATACTCCAATAAAGATGTTAAAAAAAAAAAGGTCAGTATATCCAAATGAATTTTATGTCTATATACCAGCAAGAAATTGAAAGAGAAGTTTTAAAAATTTAATTTCAAAGGCAACAAAAATACAAAATATCAAGGGAGAAGTCTAATAAATGCAAGAGCTTTATATGGAAAACTATGAAATGTAGCTAAGAGAAATTAAAGAATACTTGAATAAATAGATAAACATACATCTATCATGCATTAAAAAATAATATTGTAATTTGTCAATTCTCTACAAAATGATGTGTAGATTCATGGAATACTAACATAATTCCAATTATTTAGGGGAATTTTTCAAGTGGATTCTTTAATGTTTATGGATATTCAGAGGGTAGAGAATATTCAAAACACATTTAGAAAAAATAAGGTAGCAGGAATTCATCTAGGTTCTTGAGTCTCATGATAAAACTATAATAACCAAAACAGTATGGTCTTCATACAAGGATGGATCAATACACCAGTGGAATAGAACATAGTATGGAAATAGAGCATATGCTTCTGAACACTTTCTCTGTGACACAGATGATATTGCACAGGCATGAAGGAATAGTATTCTTTTTAATAGGGACATTTGGGTTTGCATAAAGGAAAAAAATATGGAGCTAACTCCTGTCTAACAGTGTTGACAAGAATTTAATTCCAATTCTGAAATTATAGGTGGAAAACAAATCAGATTTTTTTCTTAGAAAATAATGTCCCCCATCTGAGCTCATTGACAGATCCCACTTTTACTTCTCTGCCTACTTCCCTCACCACCATCCCCAAGTTGCAATGACAATCACCTAACGGCCAAATCAAAGATTACTTTCAGTCGCTTTCCGACTTAACCTTCTCCCCTTCACTATACTGTGAGCTCCTTGAGTACGGAAACCATGTCTTCATCATCGTCATGTGTCCATTCCCTGGCAGAGAGAAGGCATGTAATGAGGACTCAGTTTTGTCTTTTTACTGAGCTAGTCTGAAACACTAAGCTTCCATGACAGCATTTCCCCAATCTTAGCCCAGCATTGTGCTCCATGAGTTTACCATAATTTTCTTCCCCTTTAAAAGTCAGGGTCTTCACATGACATTTGATTTACATTCTTCTTATTTTCCACTCACTCTGGGTCATTTCAACAGAAGCCAGATACTTTTTACTACCTATATTGCTTATAATGCCACAGATCCTTTTCTCTTTTGCAGACATCCATGGATTTCTGGATTTGATCTATATGTACAGGTACCTTAGCACCTAAAATTCAGCATGTTTAAAACTAAACTCACCATAACCATACCACTGTCAAAACTTCTTCCATTTCCAGTATTCCCAAGACTCAGTGATATCACCCTCTACTTGGTTACTCAAGTGAGTAGCATGGGGCATATATTTTCAACAGGTCTCTTGACTTCATCTACATCATTTCCCTCCTGAATATTACAGATGGTTTCCCTGTTTCTGGCTATGCCCTGTTCTTACTCATTGCCCTCACCCATTCTAAGGTGCTCATTTTCCAATGCGAGCTTAATTGGTTCACTGCTCTGTGTCAATCTCTCCCCAATGCTTACAGACTCAATTGTGACCTTCTCAGTAAGGCATACCTGATCCTCCGTATGATCTCAGCCTATTTCTTCCTCTAGCAGAGTTCCTGGTCAGTTCCACAAATTCACTCTGTGAAAAAGACTCACTAAACCTTATTCACTCCCTTCATGCAGTAATACGATACTTTGCCTGTTCTCTTGACTCATCCTTCAACTCAAGATGACTGTCATCTCCTCTGTGAATGGACCCCATGAGGCAGTTAGAAGCTCCATTATTTTGCTGCATGTTATGTTACAGATATTTCTGCATCACAGCAATTACTGCATTGTTTTATAACTATTTATATATCAACATCACCTCTATGACCTGTGATCTTTCAAGGAAAGCATACTTACCTTCCTATGTCTTTGTAAGAGAATTAATATGATACAGTTGAGCATCTTTTGAGGGAAACAGATGATAATTTTGTTACCTGCTCTACAAGTAGATCTGACCATTTGTATTAGATACTTAATTTCTCCAACCCTCTGGCCTTTCACTAAAAGAATGGGATAAAACAAGACGGATAATATTTGTGCAGTGTCTGACACATAGAAATCTCTCAATAAATGGTAACTGCATCATTACTATTATTGTCATTATTGCTATTGTTAATTCCCCAGCACCAGTCTCAATGTCTGGTACCTCTTAGGAATCCAGCTTGAGTGTTTGATGAATGATTTATATAATATATAATGTTGACATTAACTCTACCTAATAAATATTGGACCCCAAACAACTTTTAAAATATTCTTTTCAAATAGCAGGTATTCATTAAATCTTGTTTTAACATCTTTATTGGACTATAATTGCTTTACAATGGTGTGTTCGTTTCTGCTTTATAACAAAGTGAATCAGTTATACATATACATATGTTCCCATATCTCTTCCCTTTTATGTCTCCCTCCCTCCCACACTGCCTATCCCACCCATCAAGGTAGTCAAAAACCACTGAGCTGATCTCCCTGTGCTATGTGGCTGCTTCCCACTAGCTATCTATTTTACATTTGGTAGTGTATATATGTCCATGCCACTCTCTCACTTTGTCAAAGCTTAACCTTCCCTGTCCATATCCTCGAGTCCATTCTCTAGTAGGTCTGTGTCTTTATTCCCATCTTGCCCCTAGGTTCTTCATTAACTTTTTTTTTCTTTTCTTTTCTTAGATTCCATATATATGTGTTAGCATACGGTATTTGTTTTTCTCTTTCTGACTTACTTCACTCTGTATGACAGATTCTAGGTCCATCCACCTCACTGCAAATATCTCAACTGCGTTTCTTTTTACGGATGAGTAGTATTCCATTGTATATATGTGCCACATCTTCTTTATACATTCATCCGATGATGGACACTTAGGTTGCTTCCATGTCCTGGCTTTTGTAAATAGAGCTGCAATGAACATTTTGGTACATGACTCTTTTTGAATTATGGTTTTCTCAGGATATATGGCCAGGAGTGGGATTGCAGGGTCGTATGGTAGTCCTATTTTTAGTTTTTTAATGAACCTCCATACTCTTCTCCATAGTGGCTGAATCAATTTACATTCCCACCAACAGTGCAAGAGTGTTCCTTTTCCTCCACACCCTCTCTAGCATTCATTGTTTCTAGATATTTTGATGATGGTCATTCTGACTGGTGTGAGATGATATATCATTGTAGTTTTGATTTGCATTTCTCTAATGATTAATGATGTTGAGCATTCTTTCATGTATTTGTTGGCAATCTGTGTATCTTACTTGGAGAAATGTCTATTTAGGTTTTCTGCCCATTTTTGTTATTGAGCTGCTTGTAAATCTTGGAGATTAATCCTTTGTCAGTTGCTTCATTTGCAATTATTTTCTCCCATTCTGAGGGTTGTCTTTGGTCTTGTTTATGGTTTCCTTTGCTGTGCAAAAGCATTTAAGTTTCATTAGGTCCCCTTTGTTTATTTTTGTTTTTATTTCCATTTCTCCAAGAGGTGGGTCAAACAGGATTTTGCTGTGATTTATGTCACAGAGGGTTCTGCCTATGTGTTCCTCTAAAAGTTTGATAGTGTCTGGCCTAATATTTAGCTCTTTAATCCATTTTGAGTTTATTTTTGTGTATGGTGTTAGGGAGTGTTCTAATTTCATTATTTTACATGTAGCTGTCCAGTTTTCCCAGCACCACTTATTGAAGAGGCTGCCTTTTCTTCACTGTATATTCTTGCCTCCTTCATCAAAGATAAGGTGACCATATGTACGTGGGTTTATCTCTGGGCTTTCTATCCTGTTCCATTGATGTGTATTTCTGTTTTTGTGCCAGTACCATACTGTCTTGATTACTATAGCTTTGTAGTATAGTCTGAGGTCAGGGAGCCTGATTCCTCCAGCCCCATTTTTCATTCTCAGGATTGCTTTGACTGTTCAGGGTCTTTTGTGTTTCCATGTAAATTTTGAAAATTTTTGTTCTAGTTCTGTGAAAAATGCCAGTGGTAGTTTGATAGGGATTGCATTGAATCTGTAGATAGCTTTGGGTAGTACAGTCATTTTCACAATGTTGATTCTTCCAATCTAAGAACATGGTATATCTCTCCAACTATTTGTATCATACTTACTTTCTTTCATCAGTGTCTTATAATTTTCTGCATACAGGTCTTTTGTCTCCTTAGGTAGGTTTATTCCTAGTAAGTTTATTCTTTTTGTTGCAATGGTAAATGAGAGTGTTTTCTTAATTTCACTTTCAGATTTTTCATCATTAGTGTGTAGGAATGCAAGAGACTTCTGTGCATTAATTTTGTACCCTGCTACTTTACCAAATTCATTGATTAGCTCTAGTAGTTTTCTGGTAGCATCTTTAGGATTCTCTGTGTATAGTATCATGTCATCTGCGAACAGTGACAGCTTTACTTCTTCTTTTCTGATTTGGATTCCTTTTATTTCTTTTTCTTCTCTGATTGCTGTGGCTAAAACTTCCAAAACTATGTTGAATAACAGTGGTGAGAGTGGGCAACCTTATCTTGTTCCTGATCTTAGTGGAAATGGTTTCAGTTTTTCACCATTGAGGATGATATTGGCTGTGGTTTTGTCATATATGGCTTTTATTATGTTGAGGAAAGTTCCCTCTGTGCCTGCTTTCTTCAGAGTTTTTATCATAAATGGGTGTTGAATTTTGTCAAAAGCTTTCTCTGCATCTACTAAGATGATCATATGGTTTTTCTCCTTCAATTTGTTGATATGGTGTATCATGTTGATTGATTTGCATATATTGAATAATCCTTGCATTCCTGGAATAAACCCCACTTGATCATGGCGTATGATCCTTTTTATGTGCTGTTGAATTCTGTTTGCTAGTATTTTGCTGAGGATTTTTGCATCTAAGCTCATCAGTGATATTGGCCTGTAGTTTTCGTTCTTTGTGACATCTTTGTGTAGTTTTGGTATCAGGGTGATGGTGGCCTAACAGAATGAGTTTGGGAGTGTTCCACCCTCTGCTATATTTTGGAAGAGTTTGTGAAGGATAGGCGTTAGCTCTTCTCTAAATGTTTGATAGAATTCGCCTGTGAAGGCATCTGGTCCTGGTCTTTTGTTTGTTGGAAGATTTTTAATCACAGTTTCAATTTCAGTCCTTGTGATTGTTCTGCTTATATTTTCTCTTTCTTCCCGGTTCAGTCTTGGCATGTTGTGCATTTCTAGGAATTTGTCCATTTCTTCCAGGTTGTCCATTTTATTGGCATAGTGTTGCTTGTAGTAATCTCTCATGATCCTTTGTATTTCTGCAGTGTCAGTTGTTACTTCTCCTATTTCATTTCTAATTCTACTGATTTGAGTCTTCTCCCTTTTTTTCATGATGAGTCTGGCTAATGGTTTATCAATTCTGTTTATCTTCTCAAAGAATCAGCTTTTAGTTTTATTGATCTTTGCTATCATTCCCTTCATTTCTTTTTCATTTATTTCTGATCTGATCTTTATGATTTCTTTCCGTCTGTTAACTTTGGGGGTTTTTAGTTTTTGTTCTCTAATTGCTTAAGTGCAAGGTTAGGTTGTTTATTTGAGATGTTTCCTGTTTCTTAAGGTAGGATTGTATTGCTATAAACTTCCCTCTTAGAACTGCTTTTGCTGCATCCCATAGGTTTTAGTTGTCATGTCTCCATTGTCATTTGTTTCTAGGTATTTTTTGATTTCCCCTTCTATTTCTTCAATAATCACTTGGTTATTAAGTAGTGTATTGTTTAGCCTTCATGTGTTTGTATTTTTTACAAATCTTTTCCTGTAATTGATATCTAGTATCATAGCGTTGTGGTCAGAAAAGATAATTGATACAAATTCAATTTTCTTAAATTTACCAAGGCTAGATTTGTGACCCAAGATATGATCTATCCTTGAGAATGTTCCATGAGCCCTTGAGAAAATGTGTATTCTGTTATTTTTGGATGGAATGTCTTATAAATATCAATCAAGTACATCTTGTTTAATGTATCATTTAAAGCTTGTGTTTCCTTATTTATTTTCATTTTGGATGATCTGTCCATTGGTGAAACTGGGGTGTTAAAATTCCCTACTATGATTGTGTTACTGTCAATTTCCCGTTTTATGGCTGTTAGCATTTGCCTTATGTATTGAGGTGCTCCTATGTTGGATGCATAAATATGTACAATTGTTATATCTTCTTCTTGGATTGATCACTTGATTATTATGTAGTGTCCTTCTTTGTCTCTTGCAATAGTCTTTATTTTAAAATTTATTTTGTCTGATATGAGAATTTCTATTCCAGCTTTTTGTTGATTTCCATTTGCATGGAATATCTTTTTCCATCCCCTCACTTTCAGCCTGTATGTGTCCCTAGGTCTGAAGTGGGTCTCTTATAGACAGCATATATATGGGTCTTGTTTTTGTATCCATTCAGCTAGTCTGTGTCTTTTGGTGGTAGCATTTAATCCATTTACATTTAAGGTAATTATCGATATGTATGTTCCTATTCCATTTTCATAATTGTTTTGGGTTTGTTATTGAAGATCTTTTCCTTCTCTTGTGTTTACTGCCTAGAGAAGTTCCTTTAGCATTTGTTGTAAAGCTACTTTGGTGGTGCTGAACTCTCTCAGCTTTTGCTTGTCTGTAAAAGTTTTCATTTCTCCATCAAATCTGAATGAGATCCTTGCTGGGTAGAGTAACCTTGGTTATAGGTTTTTTCCTTCATCACTTTAAATATGCCCTGCTACTCCCTTCTGGCTTGAAGAGTTTCTGCTGAAAGATCAGCTGTTAACCTTATGGGGATTCCCTTGTGTGGTATTTGTTGTTTTTCCCTTGCTGCTTTCAATATGTTTTCATTGTATTTAATTTTTGATAGTTTGATTAATATGTGTCTTGGCATGTTTATCCTTGGATTTATCCTGTGGGACTCTCTGTGCTTTCTGGACTTGAGTAACTATGTCCTTCCCATATTAGGGAAGTTTTCACCTATAATCTCTTCAAATATCTTCTCAGTCCCTTTCTTTTTCTCTTCTCCTTCTGGGACCCCTATAATTCGAACGTTGTTGCGTTTAAAGTTGTCCCAGAGGTCTTTGAGACTGTCCTCAGTTCTTTTCATTCTTTTTTCTTTATTCTGCTCTGTGGTAGTTATTTCCCCTATTTTATCTTCCAGGTCACTTACCCGTCCTTCTGCCTCAGTTATTCTGCTATTGATCCCTTTGAGAGTATTTTAAATTTCATTTGTTGTGTTGTTCATCGTTGCTTGTTTCTTCTTTAGTTCTTCTAGTCCTTGTTAAATGTTTCTTTTATTTTCTCTATTGTATTTCCCAGATTTTGGATCATCTTTACTATCATTATTCGGAATTCTTTTTCAGGTAGACTGCTTATTTCCTCTTCATTTGTTAGGTCTGGTGGGTTTTTACCTTGCTCCTTCATCTGCTGTGTGTTTCTCTGTCTTCTTGTTTTGCTTAACTTACTGTGTTTGGGGTGTCCTTTTTGCCGGCTGCAGGTTCGTAGTTCCCATTGTTTTTGGTGTCTGTCCCCAGTGGCTAAGGTTGGTTTAGTGGTTTGTGTAGGCTTCCTGGTGGAGGGGACTACTGCCTGTGTTCTGGTGGATGAGGCTGGATCTTGTCTTTCTGGTGGGCAGGACCATGTCCAGTAGTATGTTTTCGGGTGTCTGTGACCTTATTATGATTTTAGGCAGCCTCTCTTCTAATGGGTGGGGTTGTGTTCCTTTCTTGTTAGTTTTTTGGCATAGCGAGTCCAGCACTGTAGCTTGCTGGTCATTGAGTGAAGCTGGGTCTTATTGTTGAGATGGAGATCTCTGGGAGATTTTTGCCATTTGATATTACATGGAGCTGGGAGGTCTTTTGTGGATCAGTGTCCTGAAGTTGGCTTTCCCACCTCAGAGGCACAGCACTGACTCGTGGCTGGAGCACCAAGATCCTTTCATCCAAACGGCTCAGAATAAAAGGGAGATAAAATAGAAAGAAAAAGGATAAAATAAAATAAAGTAAGATAAAATAAAATAAAGTTATTAAAATAAAAAAATAATTATTAAAAAAATTTTTTTAAGTAAAAAAAAAAAAAAAAATGGACGGACAGTTCCCTAGGACAAATGGTGAAAGCAAAGGTATAGAGACAAAATCTCACACAGAAGCATACACATACACACTCACAAAAAGAGGAAAAGGGGAAAATATAATATATCTTGCTCCCAAAGTCCACCTCCTCAATTTGGGATGATTCGTTGTCTATTCAGGTATTCCACAGATGCAGGGTACATCAAGTTGATTGTGGAGATTCAATCCACTGCTCCTGAAACTGCTGGGAGAAATTTCCTTTTCTCTTCTTTGTTAGCAGAGCTCCCGGGTTTCAGCTTTGGATTTGGCCCTGCCTCTGCATGTAGGTAGCCTGAGGGCATCTGTTCTTCACTCAGACAGGACAGGGTTAAAGGAGCAGCTGATTTAGGGGTTCTGGCTCACTCAGGCCAGGGGGAGGGAGGGGTACGAATACGGGGTGAGCCTGTGGCCTCAGAGGCCAATGTGACATTGCAGCAGCCTGAGGCACATCCTGCGTTCTCCCAGGGAAGTTGTCCCTAGATCACGGGACCCTGGCAGTGGCGGGCTGCACAGGCTCCTAGGAGAGGAAGTGTGGATAGTGACCTGTGCTTGCACACAGGCTTCTTGGTGGCGGCAGCAGTGGCCTTAGCGTCTCATGCCCGTCACTGGGGTCTGCGCTGATAGCAGCGGCTCATGCCCGTCTCTGGAGCTCCTTTAAGCAGCGCTCTTAATCCCCTCTCCTCGTGCACCAGGAAACAAAAGAGAAAAGAAAAAGTCTCTTGCTTCTTAGGCAGTTCCAGACTTTTTCCCGGACGACCCCCCGGCTAGCTGTGGTGCACTGGCCCACTTCAGGCTGTGTTCATGCAGCCAACCCCAGTCCTCTCCCTGGGATCTAAGCTCTAAAGCCCGAGCCTCAGCTCCCAGCCCCCACCCGCCCCAGTGGGTGAGCAGACAAGCCTCTCAGGCTGGTGAGTGCCGGTCGGCACTGATCCTCTGTGGGGGAACCTCTCCGCTTTGCCCTCCGCACCCCTGTTACTGTGCTCTCCTCCGTGCCTCTGAAGCTTCCCGCCCCGCGCCACACATAGTCTCCACCCATGAGGTGGCTTTCCCACCTCAGAGGCTCAGGCCTGACACCCGACTTGAGAACCAAGACCCTGTCAGCTACATGGAGACAGAGTTCAAAGCTATGGCAGCTTGATGCTGAGATGCTGAGTATGGTTCCCAGAGAGGTGGCTTGGTGGTGCCACTCTCACTGCTTGGCGTGAAACTCTGCCTCTTCAACTGCTCCCTTATATAATGGGCATTAGGAGATATTGAAGGCGGAGGCTGAGCTGTGTTAGAGGGGCACAGTGGGAAGCATACAAGTGAACCGTTTGTTTTTAATGAACTCTTTTTGAATAATGTAAAACCCTGTGTGGTGGGGAGACATTTTCTGTGCACTCATCCTTTCTCTCATTTTGATAACTATATTTGTTAAATGTATAACCTTGAACAGATCATACAATCGATCTACTCTCCTTGTTCCATATATAAATTGGACATAATAACATTTCCACTGGTGGCAACTAGCTCAAAGGAGTTCAGTTCTTCTTACAAACATAATTCTTCAGTACATCTCTTTGCAGCAAGGCGAAGGCAGGTGTTAATTTTCATGAGGTTGCATAAGGAGACTGTGATACATGAATTCCTTCTGAAGTAAAAAAAGTAGCCTAAGCAAACTAAGAACCATTTCACAGGCATAAAGCCCATGTCCACATGGTGTACATAATGAGGCATAGCATTCCCTGCAAACTAAAGTTCCCTGTAGCACACCACTAAGAGCAAAATAAATAAAGCAGAGAGGCAGGGCAGAGTCACTGAAAAAAAAAAGTGATAACCTTCCTGTAATCAAAGGGCAGCTCTGTATGGTGGGGAGGAAACTCCGTGTTTTTTAACATCAGTGTTAAAGGGCAAATCAATCTGCTTCTGGGGGAAATGGTAATTTTCCCTCCCACAGCTGGAATTTCATTTCAATCTTCCCTTAATGAAGTCTACAACCTAAAATGCCACAACGGTGAAAAGAGAGATGCAATATTGGCTTATCATTTGCAACATCCATCACATTTCATCAGTGTAGAAATATACAGAATGTACAAACCCAACCAACAGGATTGCCAAAAGAACCTCCTGTTTCATTGTGCTGCCACCCCACTTTGCTCTCTGTCTGCCCAATCCCAGTGTACTACTTTTTGCCAGTGTTTTATTTGGGATATCATTTACTGTTTGTCAAGCAGCTAATAAGTCTTTAGAATGTGCTCCCCTGGCAGAGAAGAGATGAGTAAAACATAATCTCTGACCTCAAGGTGGTGAATGATTAAAAAAATCTGAGTGGCAATCTACAACACAACCTTTGAAAGCAGTTAAGAATGAGCATTAAAGTGAAAAGTAGCTAGAAAAGGGTCACGTGGCCACCGTGCTAACTTTGGGATAAGTTATAAGAAAAAGAAATGGATTAAGACAATAAAAACTGTCAGCAGGGAAAAGAATTGGGCAGACAGGCAGAATGAAGCAGAAATACCAGGAGACGATGCATCAAGGGAGGAACAGAGTGTTGGAGGGAAGAGGAGAGAGAGATAGAAAAACAGAGAGAGAGTGACAGAGAAAGACAGAGAGAAAGACAAAGAGAGACACACATGCAGACAGAAAGAGATAGGAGAAAAAGAGAAAAGTGTAAAGTTGGAGAGGAGGAGGCATGCATAATGCAGTATAATAAATAGTCTGTCAGAATGCAAGCATCTGATGGGTAGAGACCATCTTTGAAGCCACCTACAATATTTAAAATAGTGTGCTATGTATTGAACCCATAGTAGGCACTAAATTTACATTTGCTAAAATAAAAAAAGAAAATCTGCCACCTTAGGAGATCTTTTGGCTCTTTTGCCAAAATCATCAGAGGGATACATTTTGATTTCTTACAAAATTACCCTTGTCTGCCTTTTTCCTTCAGGCTCTATCACCATTGAGCAAATGGAATTCATTTTCTTTGAGAAGTACAGCGAGCTGTAAACATACATACTATAAAAGTTAAAATAATATAGACTTCAAAATAAATGATATTAGATATTACAGTTAAATTTTTAATAAAATACAATATAGGGCTTCCCTGGTGGTGCAGTGGTTGAGAGTCTGCCTGCCGATGCAGGGTACACAGGTTCGTACCCCCGTCTGGGAAGATCCCACATGCCGCAGAGCAGCTGGGCCTGTGGGCCATGGCCAGTAAGCCTGCGCGTCCGGAGCCTGTGCTCCACAACGGGAGAGGCCACAGCAGTGAGAGGACCACATACCACAAAAAAAAAAAGAAAGAAAGAAAGAAAATACAATGTAGTAACTGTATGTGAGACAACCAGAAGCCAAATGAACTTAGACAAAAAATGATGTACAGTGCGATAAATTATTGGGACATTAATCCTTATGTGTCAGTGTGTGTTCGATTTTGTAATTCTCACCTCTCTGTTTCAAGGAGATAGATGTTAGTATCCTATTACTTTAGGACTAATGACAGTGTAAGGCGATTGCTACCACCACCTCAATGTCTTCCTGAGGAAGATGAGCAATAATGCAACGTCTCTGAGGAGTAAGGCAAGCTTTTGGTGAAGAAAAGGACAGAGCAGAGGCAGAAGAGCTTCTTCAAGACCAGAGAATAGAGAGGCTCTGCAAGAAACAGGAGTGCTTGCACTTCTCCTTGGCAGAGCCAAGGCAGGTTGAAAATCTTGGGGGTATGGGGGGGTTCTGGTTGTACGATACATTCCCACCAGGTAAACTATATGAGCACAGCTTCCAGCTGTGACAAAGTTCTTTCTGCCCAAGTATGACACAAAAACCACAGGAACATTTTCCTTCAGGAACGATGAAGTCTTTGAAAATGAAATCATATGTGGACCAAAAACCAGAGTTATCTCCCTAAAAGTTATACTTTGAATAAGACCCCTAGAATCATTTCATGCCCTGAAGGGAAGAATCCCAATTAATGACAGAAAATCAATTACTCATTAGCCTTAGGAAATGGAGGGATTTGGTGTCACATTTGATTTGATATTAGAAAAATAAAGATAACCTGCTTATGAATCTTTAATAACTGTCCATGTGATTCTTCAACCTGCTAACATTTAAGAACCATTGCTTTAGGGAGAATATTTTCCCTAAGCTACAAACAGGAGGCAAACACCAAAACTGGCAATCTCTTATAGGCAAATTTCTAAAGAAAAGAATTAAAAACAAGGAGTTCTTTTGCCTACTCTATATATGCAATTGGAGGAAGATTGAGCCAGATTGTTATTATACATATATGATCGAGAGTAAGGGTATCTCGCAATTGCATATAGGTTTGGGGGTAAGGTTGGAACTCTGAAGCTGAGCTATATGCAGTGTTTAGACGCAGGCATAAGCTTGTCAAACACTGTGATGGGCTCTGGCCTGACAGGTGCGTACTTACATGAGTATTCAAAGACTTAGGTGGAGACTTATTCTAAAGGAAGGAAGGAGTAGGCAGAATGCTTAGACTAATAACAAAGCATTGTTGTAAAAGGGAGGAGTGATTCTGAGTATAACTTGGTGTCTGTAATCTGAAGTTGCCTTCTACCTGAATTCCAATGAACTTATTTACATCTTATTCTAAGGAGAAAAGAAGTAAACACTAATAAACCTATTGGTTTTCATTTCTTTATAGGTATTATGACACAGGGAATCTTTACTTGGGCAACAAGGTGGCAGAGAGAACCTTGCCCTCCTGCTAAAACAACTGGAAAACTGTGTAAAATATAAAACTGTACAAAATAGAGAACAACTTTTCAGACACTGTGCAATAGGCTACACTTTGACTCTTGAGAAGAGGTAAACAAATGATGGTTGCCTTAGGACAGACTAGCACAGGGAGGATAAATCCAAAGAGAACACAGTGATTTTGCTGAGTTGATGTGATGGAGATCAGAGTTGCGGGGACGGGTGGTTGGATTTTGCATGGCAGAGTACCAGAGAAGAGGTAATTATTCTGTGAAGATCTCTAGAAATTGCACAAGGGTTTCCTGAGGCTTTGACTGAATATTAGCTAAGCCTAAAAATATGGGTCTTCATAGGACTGGGCTAAGAACAACCCCTAGAAAAAGAAGAGCTCCTAAGAGCTGTAATGTGAACAAGTCCCAGATACCACACAGTCTTGGGATACATTTGATTTCTGACCAACCAGAGGGAACACTCCTCATTGGAGCATTCAGTAGAGATCCCAGGAGACTCCTACTTTAGTAGTAGAGTTAAACAAATAAAAGACACTCTAAGCCTAAACTAATAAACAAGTCTTAATGTTAAAATAAAGCTTAAAACAATCAAGTAGACTTGTAATTTTTTTTTTCTTACAAACTGGATTATTCTGTTTCTAGGGTACAATCTACCCCATTTACCTGCATACCTTTGTTTCTATCATTTCCTTGGCCTCACCCCCAACCTGTCCTCTGCCTGTTAATCTCCCATTTGTTCGTTTTTAAATTTTTTTAAAGATTTTTAACATCTTTATTGGAGTATAATTGCTTTACAACAGTGTGTTAGTTTCTGCTTTATAACAAAGTGAATCAGTTATACATATACATATGTCCCTATATCTCTTCCCTCTTGCATCTCCCTCCCTCCCACTCTCCCTATCCCACCCCTCTAGGTGGTCACAAAGCACTGAGCTGATCCCCCTGTGTTATGTGGCTGCTTCCCACTAGCTATCCACCCTATGTTTGGTAGTGTATATATGTCCATGCCCCTCTCTCACTTCGTCCCAGCTTACCCTTCCCCTCCCTGTATCCTCAAGTCCATTCTCTAGTAGGTCTGTGTCTTTATTCCCATTTTGCCCCTAGGTTCTTCATGACCTTTTTTTTTTTTTTTTTTTTTTTTTTACATTCCATATATATGTGTGAGCATACGGTATTTGTTTTTCTCTTTCTGACTTACTTCACTCTGTATGACAGATTCTAGGTCCATCCACCTCACTACAAATAACTCAATTTTGTTTCTTTTTATGGCTGAGTAATATTCCATTGTATACATGTGCCACATCTTCTTTATCCATTCATCTGTTGATGGACACTTAGGTTGCTTCCATGTTCTGGTTATTGTAAATAGAGCTGCATAGAAAATTTTGGTACATGACTCTTTTTTAATTATGGTTTTCTTAGGGTATATGCCCAGGAGTGGGATTTCTGGGTCATATGGTAGTTCTATTTTTAGTTTTTAAAGGAACCTCCATACTGTTCTCCATAGTGGCTGTATCAATGTACATTCTCACCAACAGTGCAAGAGGGTTCCCTTTTCTCCACACCCTCTCCAGCATTCATTGTTTGTAGATTTTTTGATGATGGCCATTCTGACTGGTGTGAGGTGATACCTCATTGTAGTTTTGATTTGCATTTCTCTAATGATTAATGATGTTGAGCATTCTTTCATGTGTTTGTTGGCAATCTGTATATCTTCTTTGGAGAAATGTCTATTTAGGTCTTCTGCCCATTTTTGGATTGGGTTTTTTGTATTTTTGTTATTGAGCTGCATGAGCTGCTTGTATATTTTGGAGATTAATCCTTTGTCAGTTGCTTCATTTGCAAATATTTTCTCCCATTCTGAGGGTTGTCTTTTGGTCTTGTTTATGGTTTGCTTTGCTGTGCAAAAGCTTTTAAGTTTCATTAGGTCCCATTTGTTTATTTTTGTTTTTATTTCCATTTCTCTAGGAGGTGGGTCAAAAAGGATCTTGCTGCGATTTATGTCAGAGTGTTCTGCCTATGTTTTCCTCTAAGAGTTTGATACTGTCTGGCCTTACACTTAGGTCTTTAATCCATTTTGAGTTTATTTTTGTGTATGGTGTTATGTGCATGGACAGAGGGTCTCAGTTCCTAGAAGGCTTGTGGCTGGAGGCTGCCTATAGCCCCTTGCCACGTGTACCTCTCCAACATGGCAGCTTGCTTCATCAAAGTGCAAATAGAGAAGTCCAAGGGGAGAGAGTCCAGCAAGATGGAGGTCACAGTCTTTTGTAATTTAATCATGAAAGCAGCATCCTGTCAGTTTTGTCTGATTCATTCCATTAGAGGCAAATCACAGGCCCAGTGCACATCAAAGAAGAGGCTATAAATACCAGGAGGTGGGGATCTTTGGGTGTCTTCCACAGACAAGAAAACTAGTAGGAGTGGGGGAAGTATTTACTTATGCTGCTGTGGCATGTTGTTCCTTTTGGAGAGTGACATCCTAAATAAAATTCAACATTTGGAGTGGATCAAGTCCCTCAGGTGCTCAGAAAACTGACAGGCTCAGATGCCTGGAGTCACCACAGTGAGGCAGGAGATGAGGGAAAATTGTAAGAAGTAGCTAGTAAGGGAAAAGAGGAAATGGTAGTGCTAAAGCATATAAGAACATTTACTTGCTTTTAAAGTGATATTTCCTTTTTATGGCTGAGTAATATTCCATTGTATATATATGCCACATCTTCTTTATCCATTCATCTGTTGATGGAGACTTAGGTTGCTTCCATGTCCTGGCTATTGTAAATAGAGATGCAACGAACATTGTGGTACATGACTCTTTTTGAATTATGGTTTTCTAGATAGCTAGTGGGAAGAAGCTGCATAGGACAGGAAGATCAGTTCGGTGCTTTGTGTCCACCTAGAGGGGTGGGATAGGGAGGGGATATGGGGATATATGTATACATATAGCTGATTCACTTTGTTATAAAGCAGAAACTAACACACCATTGTAAAGCAATTATACTCCAATAAAGATGTTAAAATAAATAAATAAACTCGGCCAAATAAATAAATAAATAAAATAAAATGATATTTCCCTTACAATAACAATTTAGTAGACAACATTTTAAATGATATTTTAACATAAGATATTTTGTGTGAGTACGTGAGTGGATTTTTCTAATACCCAAGCCATCACTGAGTTCCTGAAGAGAGAAGTTTAAGAAGTCCAGTAAGTATGATTTGTTGCAGTGTTATTTAAACTTCAACCATTCAAGTACCTCCTTTGTGACTTTTTCCAGAGCTGTATTATTATGAATATTTTTTTAAGTTTAATATGCATTTTTACTCTAATAAAAATATTTAAGAGTATCTTCATAATCACTGCTATACCGAGAAATCCATTATTACTAGTCATAAATATTTTTCTTGTATATATTAAAATTAATGTAAGTCTAGTAAATATTGTAAATGTTTTTCTATGTACCACTTATAAACAGTTCGTCTCCAGCAAAGGCACACTGTATTTAGAAAAATGCATGTCATGGAAGGAACATGTGCTTTGGGTTTGAATAGTCACTTTTCCATTTTCTATTTATTAAAATATAGGTAAGTAAGTACTGGGCTTATTTGAACCTTATACTCCCTTTCTATGAAGCTAGGATGATAGTATTTACCTTGAAGTACAGTTGTTTGGTTTTAATGAGATAATAGTTGTGAAAAGGATCACATTTAGTATCCAATAACAACTGTAAAAATAGTAAGATTGGCAATAACTAATATTTATTGTACAATTACTACGGCCAGGCACTGTACTAAAGCATGTGAATATGTTTTCAATAAAAGTCAATGTTTTGTTAAAAGCTATCATATCAAGTAATTCAACAGTCCCATCAAGTATTGATTATCACAGCTCCCAAGTTTTTAAAGGGATGAAAAATGTTTGAGGGTGTGCTGTTAGATTAGAACATATACAGTGAATCCAATATTAGAGCTGGAATAAAGTAATATGATAAAATGGAATTAGGTCTACATTATAGATAAAATTTATGACATTTAAATGTCTCCCTTTGAAATGTGTTATAATATATAGATTATATCTAATTAGCCCTCAGTTTCTAAATGGGCACATAAAGCTCTTGCAGTTGATTATGCCACATTTAAAGGGCAAACACATTCACATATGTGAGGTTTCCTACAGCTTTCAGGTACAAAAACAGAAAGTATGTCAAAAGTGTGCCTTGTGGGTGGTAATGTTTAGAAACCAGAGACAACTAGGCAAATAAGACATGTTCTTTATGTGTCTTGATTCCACTATCCCAAATTTGCAATGCTCTTGTCAAAATGTTTCTAAAATATCTATTCCAGTATTGAGTTCTATCTTCCAATGAACTCTGATCTTACTCGGGTCTCACTTCCTCTACCTAGTGTTTTCTGTCTACTCAAATTTTCTCACTTAAGGTGTTTACATGGAGCAGACTTTCCTGAAGGGTTGAGGTGACAGGTGTTTGCTTCAATCTGCTGCTTAGCTGCCTGAAAACTCCTTGCCTCACTATTTTCTGAGGCTCCTTCCTTTAGCCTCCCAGAGAGGACACTCCCTTGTACATTATTATGCAGAGTAACAGCTCTCCACCACCTACCCAGCTCAGAGCCTGCCATTGCAGGGGACAGCGCCAGGCTACAGATTCTTCCAGGGCCTCCCAAAGTACACAAATGAACTGGAAGAAGCTTTGAATTTCTTTACTTTCTATCATCTCAACCAATCTCCATGAGAGGAAAGAAACAGTACATAGAGATGATTTTATCCAATTTCGTTTAGAAAGCAGAAGCATTTATTGTCATTTTGGATGTTAAGTAATAACTTTTCCTCTCTTTGTTGTAGTTGGATAATTCCAGGTACAAACAAGGAGTGCTCAATGCTCCTACTCTCATTTCAACTGTTTCTCCTTCCAAGGAAGGAGTTCCTGACTCTACCTTCCAGCATGCTTCACAGTAGTTATGCACACATAGAAGCAGAATGAACTAGACCTTTGGGATAATCAAATCCAGTTTGATTTAAACAGCTATTCAAGGAGATGAATAGCCAACAGTTGAAATCAACATATCACACAACTCCATATTCTCAGTTTATCATTTAAGTATCTAAGATGAAAGGTTAAAAGTAACAACTTGAATATGTCCTAGCAAAGATAGTTATTAGTACTCTGGGACCAACAATTATCCCTAAGAATTTTAACTGGTGAAGATGCTAGTAGTATTTGAAAGATTCTAACTCTAACTGTATCTGGTCCTCTCTTTACCTGGTACATTACTTCCTCTCAGCCAAATTCATCACTAATTTATTCTCTAACATTTCAACACATGGGAGAAAAAAGGAGGCTACAGGCTTCTAGAATCCTGAGCAAGCTTTTTCTCCTTGACAATAGCTATGATCCACACTTCAATCTCGACTGCAGCTGTCACTAGAAAGCCAAACTTTCAGCAGAAAAGCCACAAATACCAGACTAATGATTGTAGCAAAATGCTCACTTTCTCTAAAAATATCAGAGGATTGAAGGGTGACCCCGTATGGGCTGGGGTGGATGTGATAAAATGCAAATGCACAGCTTCCAGTGGGAGAGAGAATGATACAGTACTAGGTCAGAAGTGTGGCATGAATGAGGATATTTTTTAATACTAATGTAACTGGGGGAGGACTGTTTACAGATGGGAGGGAAGGCCAGTAGAGAGAGGTTGGTGGAAGCTGGGAGTGAAAACTGAGCAAGCATATGGAGTTGTAAGGAAACAAATGCTCCAAGGAGGCAGAAGATGTGGAGGCAGGACTCAGACTGCAGAATCTCAATAATGATGCATTGGGCCTGAAACGAGGGAGGCAAGCTCAGGAACTAACCTTGGATAAAGTTGGGATGCTGAAGGCTCTGGGAAGAGTGGTTTCCACTAGAAGGCCAGAGAGGAAAGAGCCTTGCCAGTTCAACAAAGAGAGACAAGGTTTTCCTAGGTTTGGAACTAAAGTAAGGAAATACAGAAATGGGAGAGGGTAGAGCAGCATCTCTTTTAGATTTTGAGGAAAGTCATCCAGGCATCCAGGAACATCTGAATCTTCTCGTACTCAAAATATCTTCAGAGATAAAGCAAACAGAGCAAAATATTACCACTAGGTGAATCTGGGTAAAGGGTGTTCTTTGGTGGCCCTTTGGTGTTCTTTGACTCTTCTTATGTTTGCGTGAAGGCACCTGATTGATGTAGAGTTGCTCTTCAGTTTTGCTCAACACTGGGACTTCATCTATAACAAATGTTAGCTTTCTTCCTCCAATGTCTCAGTTCAAGGAGCAAGCAAAGGCTGATGGGACAGGCGGATTTCTCACAAAAGACAAGCTACTCCAATAGGCACTCCCTGCTCTCAATGTCTTCTCTGACAATTTAATTGACATCACATTCTTATCTTCTCCCTCAGTCCTAAGATTCTCCCCAACCCCCAAGCTTAGTGTAGTTAGATGATGTGATGTAATGCACAGCAAACTCTTACTACAATGTGACTGACTACTGAATTACACATGACAATTGAATTGGTTCAGTGAGTTTACTAGCAACAAATCATGAAATTTATAAGCCACTTTGCTCAAGTACTGTTTCATTTTCCTAGATCCTGTATTTATGCTGAATCTGCAGCAATCCTCTAGCTAGGCTCTGCCAAGCCTTAAACAAGTGATGGTAAGAGATCCAATTACTCTTTGTCAGCCCCTCTTCTGTCCTCATTTTCAGCTTTCAATGTACGATACCCATTACCACCTTAACTTCAAGTCTATTAATATTTAGTGAATAGGATTTAATGTTGAGATGTCTGCCCATATCTTAACACTGTAATTTCTTACCACACCACTCTCATTTCAAAATATGTTATTGGTTTTTAATACATACACAATTATTAACACCTAAGTAAGTAAGGTCCAGGCCCCTTTTCTAGAAGAGATTGATGCACAGATTATGATTAAGCAGTCTTTATGCTTTTAACTGGACCCACTTCGTAAACAGTCTAGACTTTGAGGTTTCCACACAATGTAGTAAAACAATCTGTGTATACTGACATGGTGTGTCAGGGGCTGTCTGGCAAAGGGTACTATGCATAAGAACAACAGAAATGGCAGGAAAAGGCCACAAGTCTCAGTCACACTGTCTCTGTAATAGCAACCCTGGGTCCCTTTGAAGTTGACTACTTCAGCAGAACACTACTGGAAGTCTTCTTTTGGGGACTTCCCAGGGATTCCCAGTTCAATACATATGCCTGTACACAGCCCCTACATCACAGGAGAGCATGTAACAGAGGTACACTTGCTCACAACCACATCAGACTCCGATTCCTCTTTGATTGCAAACTTCTAGGCAACCAGAAGTCTCCAACAAAGCCTAACTTACACCTCAGAAGCAACATCTTTCATTACACTCCAGGGTGAATAAGCCTTTCAGCTGCCTCCTTGTTGTCTGGCTTAGATTTTAACCTTCCTTTCAATCATATGTGTTTCTCTCACTCTAAAATAGAAGAGAGTAGATGGAGGACACTAGGTTTTTATGGCTCTTAAAGATGATCTACAGAGAGACCCTGGGGTGCTAACCCCTCACGATTTTATTTCAGACCACGTCACCAGAAAGGCAAGTAGGAAGGGATGCTATTGTTAGCATTTCAAATCAACATGCAGTATCACCTTTTGTTTTGACCTGTTCAAACTTTTCTTTCAAGAAATTATCCTTTGATTCTCAAACTCCATTGCCCTTGTCTGAGAACAAAGAGAGATTCCCCCCTCTTCCTTTTTAGTGCATAAATTGCTTCAGTCATTTTCAAGTTATGAAGTATGGGGGAAATTTTCATGCAGAGAAAATAGTTATGATTTTTTTATGGATAATTCAAATATAGTTGAACCTTAGAACTTTAAGATGAAGCATGAAATTGTTATGAGTTTGGGGGAAAAAAACTGAGCAATCAAAAACCAGTCTTCATATATGCACAATACAATTGAGTTTTAAATTGTGTAATCATACCTCTGTGTAACATGGCAGGGATATTATTATTTGTTTTCATATTGTGCTCTATCTTAAACTGTACATAGTTATGCAAATAAAGTTAGGTAACTCAATCAAGGTACAGCTTTCCTTTTTTTAAATTTACCATCTTAGTTTCTTAAATCTAAAACATAGGAAAATTAAATGCAAAAAAATTCAAAAGGAAATAATTGAAATGTTGATGTTACCTCTTCAAAAAATTAAACATATTTAAATTTTTCATCAGGACAAGGTTGATTAACATTACAAGTAATTTATCCCATCAGTAAAAGAAAACATTTCCAAATTGTGTGCCCCTATCTGACTCTCCATCATGTTCCATCCCTACCCCCATCCCCATATCCCTGGCCTTTGAACAATTACTTTTCTGGCCCGGAATGCCCTTTATTCCTCTTGTCTATCTGGCTAACTCATATTTATCCTTCAAAACTCAGATCTTTGGTCATCTTATCTTATCCCCCTTACCCTTGCTGGCTTGGAAAAGTGGGCTCTATCTTTATATATTCTTATCTTGAATTAATTTTACTGTATTATAGATTTTTTGTTTTTGTCTGACCCTAGATTTGGTTTAAAACTCTTGAAGTTAGGAATTTTGTCTTACACATTTCTCCAATCCCTAGTGCCTGCTATAGTGCACATAAACATTCACAATATATATGTTTGATGATCTTTATCTTGACATTTTCCCACTAATTAGTGATTTGATAGGTTTGTGAACCTTTTTTTTGTGAATATGTTAATCTGAAATAACAAAAGCCAGCTAAAATTATTTCTTTTTCAAAAGACCTTCAAAAGGAAGGAAGCTATGGTGAACATTTTAGGCACATTTGCTTATCCTGGTCCTTTTAAATCCTCTCAGGACAAAACTAGAAGGTATTAGGTGAACTGTATGAAATTGCCATTGGTCAAAAAGAGTCAAATATTCATAATTTTATAAGATTCAACCTAAGAGATACTTACTCTATACAGTGCCTCAGTCATCACCATGAACTTAACCTGGTAAGGATGGGTTTGTGCTTCAATATCCAGGCCCTTTAGCTCACCCCTATTCCTGTTTACTAGAGAGCAGGATTGTGCTTCAATATCCAGGCCCTTTAGCTCACCCCTATTCCTGTTTACTAGAGAGCAGGATTGCTATGTTGTGGATAACTAGTGCCATGTGTTCCTCACTGTTGTGCAACATTTGGGAATAAAGCCTCAGAGGAGTAGGAAAGGGTTAAGTAGGGGTGTACATTAGAGGAAGATATTATCCAATCCTGGCCTTGTATGCTTACTGTCAGAGTTGACATCTTCAATCAGTGAGATTCTTCATCAAATATGTTCTGAGATATGCAAACTAGGCTTCAAAACATGTAATATGTGGTACCTTTTATCTCACAGGAGGAGATCCCCACATGGCCATTTGCCCACCCCAAAGCAGATTCCCCATCAGCTTTCCTGACTTCCCTTCTCCAAGACTATTTTGCCTGTGCTGTGTTGGGAGAGCCAGAGCCTGTCTGACTTCCATTTGCCTCCCTCATCACTTCTGTTGGCTGGGTCCTATCCTTTCTTATCTGTTTTAACACCATTTCTTCCAGAAGAGTGAGTTAATCTTTCCTGCTTCAAGAAACTAATTACAGATGCATGAATATGGGCTGAATGGTAATATACCTAGGTGGATTTAAATTCATAGTTGGTTAGAACTGTAAACAAAAACCTCTTTAAAACACTTAAGTTATAGTACCACTAACTCTCTACCAGTAGTGGTGTGACTTATGTTTTCTTAGCATCAAAATTTTTTATCCATAATATGAGAGAAGAAAACAAAAATGGTTGCCCTTCCTACCACCCAGGATAATAGTATTAAATGAGATCATGTATATGAATATGCTTTGTGAATGCTTTAGCATCATGCAAATATAAAATATTAGTATTATGTGCATTATTATGGGAATATGTTCTACCCAACATTTTTATCAATAACTTGAACAAAGACATAAAAGCACAACTATAAGCTTTGCAGATGACAGACATATGGGAGGAATAGCTAATAAAAAGAAGGGGAGAGAGAATCAAAGTTCAAAGAAATCATAACAGATTAGAGTGATGATTAAAACTACTAAAATGATATTTAATATGAACAGATGTAACATACATTTCGGTTATAAAAAATCATGTCAAGAGAGACCTGTTAAGACATCAGTTTATATGAACCACAGTTATGTGGCTCAGAGTTGAAGGTAATTTTTAGGTTTATTTATAGGGATACAGTGTCCAGAACAAGAGATAATATGCTATATGTGTTAGATCATTGCTTATATATGAAGTATTTAATATTAAAATATGAGGAACTGAGCTCCATGTTAGGAAGCTGAAATATGACCTGGGGAAAGCAACCAGAATTTAGAAAGTCTTAAAACTATATCACATGAGAAGCAATTGGCAGAGTTAGAGTTGTTTTGCTTGGAAAGTGATGATAAAGGTATCTACAAATGTTTCAAGGGCTTTTACATAGCAAAGGTCTAAGAATGTCTACTACACAGAGTAAATGGGAGATCTAAAAGAGAAAACATGGCACATACTAGATTCTCAGTTAAGTGACAGTTGAATCTAAATCCATTCTGCATAGCTCTATTGGGAAGAATATGAACCTATGGCTAGGTGGGTCAGTAAAGTTAAAATAAAAGGAATGAGTTTCCTGTGGTTGGAAATAATCAAGGAAACTAACATTTATTGTTACTTAGAATGTTTCTGGAATTTGCTAGAAGTTTTGTATCTATCAGTGTTGTCTTATCAGGCAGGTATATAATTAGAATCACGTTGTTATAATTATACACCTGCATTCCATCCATACCCATCCCACAGCTAAGAAGAGTTAATATAGAAAAAGCCAGTACATTTTCCAAAAAAAATGAAAGGGAGTTAATGTTATTACCTTTTAACAGTGGAGAGTCATAGATACAGAGAGATTATGTAAACTAAATATTGAATAATACTGTGATAGCCCTTTTCTAAGGTAGTAGTTTTCAAACATTAGTATCAGAATCACTCAGAGGTCTTGCTAAAATACATATGGCTGTAACTTATGCCCAGAGTTTATGAATCAGTAGACCTTGATGGGGCCCCAAAATGTACATCTAACAAACTCTCAAGTGATACCGATGAAAAATCACTGCTCAGAGTAAAATTGCCTTGTTCATACTCCTTGCTAAAGAAACAAAGGAAACAGGCCATATTTTTTATACAGTAAATTATCCCAAAATCCTCAGTTAATAACTAGAGGTCAGAACCTAATCAATCCACAGGCTGTTCAGTGACCTATAATGTCCCTTGACATGAAAAGACAAGCAGAAAAAATCAAGTATCATTTGTCAAGAATCTAAACATGTGTGTGTTTAAAAGAGAAGCTATTGATATAAGAAACAGAAATAGAAAAACCAACAAGTATAAAGGAAATAGTGAACAGGTAAGTGGACAGAAGTGTGGCCAAGATGGTGGAGTAAAGAGATCCTGAGCTCACGTCCTTCCATGGTCACACCAAAATTACAACTATTTACAGAGCAACTATATATGAGAATGAACTCAAGACTAGCAGAAAAGATATACTTTAAAAGGACCCTGAGTCAGACCCACTGCTGTTCTTGTAGAGTCTCCCAAGGAGGCAGGAGGCAACTGGGATTCCCCGTGGTACATAGGTACTGGTGGCAGCCTTTTTGGGGAGCTCATTCTACCACAAAGACACTAATGCTTGTGGCAAGTGCCATTTTGGAATCCTCCCTCTAGCATATTATTGTCAGGGGCTTATCTACCTACCAGCAGTCTGGCAATAATCCTGAAACCCCTGCACAGCCAGCCATTCAGGAACCAAGCCCTGCCCCCAGCAGGTTGGCACCAGCCCCAGGCCCTCCCCACACCCACTTGGACCCTGCCATGCCCACCAGTGGGCCGGCAGCCACCAAAGGAGGCAGGGTCTGGCAGTCAACCAGTCCAGGGGTCAGTTCCATCTACCATCATGCCCATAGTAGTTGGCCCTACCATAACAGAAAGGCCCATGCAGCCTACTTAGTGGGCACCCCTAAAGCATACAGCTCTGGTGACCAGAGAGGAGTGTACTGCTGGACCTTAAAGGACATCTCCTGTATTAAATCTCTTCTCCAAGACTGGAAAACATAACTGACTGACCTAATACATAGAAATAAACACAGAGAATTAGGCAAAAATGAGGAGATAGAGGAATGTGTTCCAAACAAGGAAGGAACAAGACAAAGCCGCAGAAAATGAACTAAACAAAATGGAGATTAGCCATCTACCTGACAAATAGTTCAAGGTAAAGACCATAAAGATTCTCAACAAACTACAGAGAAGAATGGATAAACAGAGTGAGAATTTTAACAGAGTTAGAAAATATAAAGAAGAACCAGACAGAGCCGAAAAATACAATAACTGAAGTAGAAAGTACATTAGAAGGAATCAACAGTAGATTAGATGATACAGAGAAGTGTTTCAGTAAGCTGAAAGATGGAGTAATGGAATTCACCCAAACTGAACAGAATTTTTTTTTCCTTTATAATGAGGATAGTTTAAGAGCCTCTGAGACAATATTGAGCATACTAGCATTTGCATCATAGGAATCCCAGAAGGAGAGGAGTGGGAAAAGGGGGAAGAAAACATATTCAATGAAATAATAGCTGAGAATGTCCATACTCTGAAAAAGGAAACAGACATCCAGGTTCAGGAACACAGAGAGTACCAAATAAGATGAACTCGAAAAAGTCCACACCAAGACACAATATAATCAAAAGAGCAAAACCTAAAGACAGAGAATCTTAAAAGCAGCAAGAGAAAAGCAACTAGTCACATAAAAGGGAACTCCTATAAGACTATCAGTTGACCTTTCAGCAGAAATTTTGCAAGCCAGAAAGGACTGGCATAATACATTTAAAGAGATGAAAGTAAAACCTACAATCCCAAATACTCTACCCAGCAAGGCTATCATTCAGATTTGAAGGAGAGATAAAAAGTTTTACAGATGAGTGAAAGCTAAGAGTTCAGCACTCCCCTGGCTTCAAAAGAAATGTTCAAGAGACTTCTCTAAACAGAAAGAAAAGACCACAACTAGGTATGTCAAAATTAGGAAAGGAAAAATCTCATTGGTAAAGGCAAACATACAGGAAAGGAGGAAAGTTTAAAAGACAAAAGTTGTAAAATCATCTATATCCACAATCAGTAGTTAAGATATGCACAAAACAAAAAGATGTAAAATATGATGTCAAAACATTAAACATGGGGTGGTAGAATAAAGGTATAGGTTTATTAGAATGTATTTGAACTTAAGATATCATCAACTTAAAATAGTCATATTTATATGTTATTATATGTGAATCTCATGGTAACCACAAACAAAAAGAGAAAAATATTCAAACAACATCAAAGACAGTTATCAAATCACAAGGAAAATGAACAAAAGAATAAGAAAGGAACATAAAGAACTACAAAACAACCAGAAAACAACTAAAAAATGACAATAATGGCAATAAATACATAATGTAAATAAACTAAATGCTCCATTCAAAAGACCTAGAGTGGCTGAATGGATAAAAAACAAGACCCATACATACATGCTGCCTACAAGAGACTCAGTTCTGATCTAAAGACACATAGAGACTGAAAGTAAGGAGATGGAAAAAGGTATTCCATGTAAATGCAAATGAAGAGTAAGCTGGGGTATAATCCTATATTAGACAAAATTGACTTTAAAAAACAAAGACTGTAATAAGAGATAAAGAAGGACATTACTTAATGATTAAGTGGTCAATTCAATAAGAAAATATAACATTTGTAAATATATATGCACCTAACAGAGGAGCACTTAAATACATAAAGCAAATATTCACAGACATAAAAGGAAAAAGCAATAATAGTAGGGAACTTTAACACCCCACTTACATCAATAGTCAGATCATCCAGACAGTAAATCAATAAGGAAATACTGGCTTTAAATGACACATTAGGAAAAATGGACTTAATAAATATATAAAAACTTCCATCCAAAAGCAGCAGACTACACATTCTTTTCAAAGGCACATGGAACAATCACCAGGATAGATTACATGCTAGGCCACAAAACAAGTCTCAATAAATTTAAGATTGAAATCATATCATGCATTTTTCCAACCACAACGCTATGAGCCTAGAAATCAACCATAAGGAAAAAATTGCAAAAAACACAAAAACATGGAGGTGAAACAATATGCTGCTAAACAGCCAATAGGTCAATGAAGAAATCAAAGAAAATGGAAACACAATAATCCAAAGTTTACAGGATGCAGCCAAAGCAGTTCTAAGAGAGAAGTTTATAGCCACACAAGCCTATCTCAAGAAAAGCAAAATCTCAAATAGATAATCTAACCTTACACATAAAGGAACTGGAAAAAAAAAAGAACAAAGCCTCACATTAGTAGAAGGAACTAAATTTAAAAGATCAGAACAGAAACAAACAAGTTAGAGACAAAAAAACAATAGGAAAGATCAATGAAACTAAGAGATGGTTCTTTGAAAAGATAAATAAAGCTTTAGCTAGACTCATCAAGAAAAAAAGGGAGGGGGGCCTAAATAAATAAAACTATAAATGAATGAGAAGTTACAATAAACACTGCAGTAGTACAAAGGATCATAAAAGATTACTGCAAACAATTATACACCAATAAAATGGACAACCTAGAAGAAATGCATAAATTCCTAGAAACATACAATTTCCCAAGACTGAATTAGGAAGAAATAGAAAATATAAACAGGCTGATTATCAGTATTAAAAATGAATCAGTAATCAAAAAACACCCAACAAACAAATATCCAGAATGAGATTGCTTCACAGGTGCATTCTACCAAACATTTAAAGGAGAGTTAACACATATACTTCCCAAACTTTCACAAATAATTGAAGAGGAAGGAATGCTTCCAAACTCATTCTATGAGGCCAGCATCATCCTGATATCAAAACCAGACAAAGACACAATGAAGAAAGAAGATTACAGGCCAATATCACTGATAAACACAGATTCAAAAATCCTAAACAAAATATTAGCAAACCAAATTCAACAATACATTAAAAGGATCATATACCAAGATCAAGCAGGATTTATCTCAAGGATGCCAGGATGGTTCAATATCAATCCAGGTGATTCACTACATTAGCAAATTGAAGAATAAAAATTATATGATCATTTCAATAGATGAAGAAAAAAGGTTTTGACAAAATTCAATGTCCATTTATGAAAAAAACTTCTCAACAAAGTAGGTGTAGAGGGAACATACCTCAACATAATAAAGGCCATATCATACTCAATGGTGAAAAGCTGAAAGCATTTTCTCTAAAATCAGAAACAAGTTAAGAATGCCCACTCTCACCATTTTTGTTCAACAAAGTATTGGTAGTCCTAGTCACAGCAACCAACAAGAAAAAAAATAATAAAAGGAATTCAAATTGGAATTAAAGAAGTAAAACTGTCATTGCTTGCAGATGACATGATACTATATATAGAAAATCCTAAAAATGCCATCAAAACTATTAGAACTAATAAATGGATTCAGTAAAGTTGCAAGATAGAAAATTAATATACATAAATCTATACACTAACACTTCTACACAGTAACCACAAACTATAGAAAGAGAATTAAGAAAACAATCCCATTTATAATTGCATCAAAAAGAATAAAATGGGCTTCCCTGGTGGTACAGTGGTTGAGAGTCTGCCTGCCAATGCAGGAGACACGGGTTCATGCCCCGGTCCGAGAGGATCCAACATGCCATGGAGTGGCTGGGCCTGTGAGCCATGGCCACTGAGCCTGCATGTCCGGAGCCTGTGCTCCACAATGGGAGAGGCCACAGCAGTGAGAGGCCCACGTACCGTAAAAAAAAAAAAAAAAAAAAAGAATAAAATGGGTTAAGAATAAATCTAACCAAAGAGATAAAAAACATGTACTAAGAAACTTATAAGACATCAATGAAAGAAATGGAAGACAACACAAACAAAACAGTTTTGAGAAAGAAAAACGGAGCTGCGAGGCATCATGCTCCCAGATTTTAAACTATATTACAAAGCTAAAGTAATCAAAACAGTATAGTACTTGCACAAAAATAGACACATAGTTCAATGGAATAGAATAGAGAGCCGAGAAATAAGCTCACATTTACGTGGTCAATTAATCTACAGCAAAGAAGGTAAGAATATACAATTTGGAAAAGACATAAATGTTGCAAAACCTGAACAGCTACATGCAAAGAATCAAACTGGACTACTTTCTCACACCATATATAAAAATATCTCAAAGTTGGTTAAAGACTTAAATGTAAGACTTGAAACCATAAATTTCCTAGAATAAAACACAGCTCTTTGACATTGATCTTAGTAATATTTTTTGGACATATCTTGTCAGGCAAGGGAAACAAAAGCAAAAATAAACAAGTGGAATTACATCAAATAAAAAGCTTTTGCACAGCAAATGAAATATCCAGTAAGAGGTTAATATCCAAAATATACAAAAACTCATACAACTCAACTTAAAAAATAAAAAAGCATTACTAAATGGGCAGAGGACCTGAATAGACATTTTTCCAAAGAGTACATACAGATGGCAAACAGATACATGAAAAGATGCTCAACATCACTAATTATCAAGGCAATGCCAATCAAAACCACAATAAGATACTACCTCATACCTGTAAGAATGGCTATTATCTAAAAAGATAACAAATAACAAATTTCAGCAAGCATGTGGAGAAAAGTGAACCCTTGTGCACCATTGCTAGAATTGTAGATTGGTGTAGCCACTATGGAAAACAGTATAGAGGTTCTTCAAAGACTTAAAAATAGAATTACCATATGATCCAGAAATTTCACTCTAGGTATTTATCCAAAGTAAGTGAAAATACTAATTCAAAAAGATATATATACCCCTATGATTATTGCAGCATTATTTACAATAGCCAAGATTTGGAAGCAATCTAAGTATCCATTAACAGAAGAATAGGTAAAGCAGATGCAGTATATATATATATATACATATATGTGTGTATATATATATATACATATACGTGTGTATATATATGTATGTATATACATATACACACACATATATAATGGAATATTAGCCATAAAAACAAATGAAAGCTTGCCATTTGTGAAAGCATGGATGGATCTAGAGGGTATTATGCTAAGTGAAATAAATAACACAGAGAAAGTAAAATACTGCATGATCTCACTTATACGTGAACTCTAAAATACAAAACAAACAAATCAAAATGAAAACAGAGTTATAGATACAGAGAGCAAATGGGTGGTTGCCAGAAAGGAGGGGTGTGGGGGTGGGCAAAATAGGTGAAGGGGATCAGAGATATAAATTTCCAGTTATATAATAATAAGTCATGAGGATATAATACACAGCATAAGGAATGTGGTCAATAATATAGTTATAACTTGGTATGAAGACAGATGGTTACTAGACTTATTACACTGATCATTTCACAACATAGACAGATATCTAATTTTTATGTAGTACACCTGAAACTAACAATATTGTACATCAACTATATTTCAACAAAATAAAAGGTAAGTGGATAGTCAGAAGAGGATATAGAATACAGAAAAAGCAGGAAGCAGCTGAGTCAGGTTAATGGTGAAGCACTAGATTAAAGATTCTTTAACACCTTTTGCTAAAATTCCTGGAGCCTCTGGGATCTGGTTCCCATATCCATTAGGATGACTCTGCTAAAGTTTGTTTTCTCTCTGTTTTCTAATTATTTGACTTTTTCTATGTTCTTTTTACATACCTACTTACAATACACCCCACACTTTTTATGGGTACAGAACTGAAAACATATACTCTGGCATTTCCTGCTTCCAGTGTTGCTGTTGAGAAGTCCACTGCCACATTGATTCCCTATCACTTGCTTGAATCTTAATTCTTTACCCTCTAGAAGAGAGTCTTCTTTTTTCCTAGTGTACTAATATCTCATGACAATGTGTCTTAGCATGGGTCTTTAAAAAATTGTTGCCTGGTACTCAGTGACTTTCTCATTTTGGAAAGTTGTGTCCTCTGTTATGACTTTTGTTTATTGCATTCTTTCTTTAATAATTTTTGTTCTCTGTTTTCTAATTCCTATTTCAGGAATTCTCTTTATCAGATGTGTGACCTGTTGGATTGAAACCCTATTTTTTTCCTATTGTGTTCCATTTTCGATGTATGTCTTGTTATTCTATTCCTGGAATGATTTTTCACAATTTTATCTTTCAAGTTTTCTACAAAAAGCTAGAAAAAAACATATATATATATATCACTTCTACTATCATAGTTTTAAACTCCCTCTGTTCATTTTCCTTCCCTCCTTCTCTCCTTCCTTCCCTCCTTCCTCCCTTTCCTTCTTTATTTCTTAAGAACCTCTTATTTCTGCTTTGTGACTACAATATTTCTCTTAAAATCTTGATTATATCCATCACAGATATAAAAAAAAATGTTTTCTTCTCATTTCTCCATCATCTCTCTGGCAGAGGCAGGGGTGGTGGCAATAACTACAATAGTTTTGGGTCTCTGAATCACAGCTGGACAGGCAGCTTTTGAAACCAAAAGTCCAGTGATGGCACACTTTCTCTCTCCAGCATGTCTATAAACTTGTCAGCACCTAGTTCCCTTTATTAGATATTTCTGCTTGTCATACCTTGGATATTTTCTGTTTCCTACATTGGGCCCTAGTTGATACACTAAATATAGACTGAAGCTAAAAAAGAAGATGAAGATACAATTGAGTTTAGGAGTGATTAATGAAGGTGGAGAGATAGAGAGAGATGACCCTGAATTATGGACAGAGAGCTGGTGGTTTTTCCTGTTTGTAAGAAAATATGGTTTAAATTTAAAAGCAGAAAAACAGAAGTAAATATTTTTAAAATCTTGAATTTACTTTCTGTAGAAATAACAAGTAATAGAAAGGAATTGAATATTTATGCTTATGCTCAGAAGGCTGGACATAACAATAAATTAAGAAACTGAGTACTTCATACATTTCTAGGGATAGATATTTTCCTATGTATATCTCCTTTGGTTGTTTCTAATCATTATACATTTTAGGTAAAATGTAGTATCCTCCTTTGTTTTTGAACTCATTCTTTTGAATAATATTATTCAAGTGAGATGGGAGACAATAAAAAAAAAGGACCAACACAAAATATATAAGTCGGTAATGACAAATACTTTGAGGAAAAGTAAGCCAGGTAAAAAGATGGAGCATGATTTTGAGTGTTATATTTTAAAAGGCCGGTCATGGAAGTCCTCTCTTGAAGAGGTGGTATTTTAAGCTGGGACCGAATGATGTAAGGGAACAACAAATGAAAATATTTGGAAGAAGAGCATTCCAGGCAGAAAGAACAGGAAATGCAAAAAGTCTTAGATAAATACCTTTCGTTGAGAAACATTAAGAAGGCCAGGGTGGATGGAGCCTGGTCAGAAGGGGAGGAGTCCTCCAGGGAAACAAACAAGCAGGACTTAGTTGGCCATGGAAAGATTTTGGTTTCTATTTTTAGTGTGATAGGAAACTATTGAAGTGTTTTGTGGGAGTGACTAACATGATCGGATTCAGGTATTTTAACCATCTCTCTGGCTGCTGTATGGAAAATTGAGTATAGCAGGGGAAGATGAATTAGGAAGTGGTAGCCTTTGAGGTAGTGAGAAATAAAAAGATTTGGTTGAGGTTTTTTAGGGGAGAACCAACAAATTTTGCTAAATAGTCAGCGGTCATGCATGAAAGAAAATGAGGAGTCAAAATGAGAGCAAACTTTTTGACTTGAGCAGCTAGATGACAAGTGGTGCCATTTACCACATTAGGAAAATGTGCAGAGAAGCAGTTTTGAGGAGAGGGGATTTAAGCTTTTTTTCAGTCATGTTAAGTTTGATATTTGCTTATTAGATGTTCAAGCTGAAATGTTGAACAGGCAGAGATATATGAGCTTGGAATTCTTAATTTATTGAGAAATCAGTTTTTCTTCAAAGCATTTATATTTACTAAAATAACACAAGTGTTATGAATATACTAAGGACGAGTATTTGTGGTAAGGGAGAGAATTGTTTGTCTTGTTTGAATGTTTATACATTTTTTGTCTAATCATAAAATTAAATATTGATTATCATGGAAAATTATGAAGCTATATAGAAGCATAAAGAAAAAATCATAATACTACCATTGAACATCACTATTTGTATTTCTGTATATTTCCTTCTGGTGATTTAATATTATATGGTGAGTATTTTCTGATTGATCAAATATTCACTAGAAACATTTTATCACTATACAATAAGAGCTACAATAATTCAGTAATTAAGGTATTAGTGCAATAATCAATGGTTCAATGAACTGGATAAGGCCTCTGAAACAGATTATAGTTCAGTATGAAAATTTAATTTACAGAAAAGGAACCTCACTTACCAAGAAGGAATGTATTCAACAAATGGAGCCATAATCTTATCTCACACCCTAACCCAATATTAAAGGTAAAATTATTAAACATAAATATTTAACCCTCTGTGAGTCTACTCTTGCCCTCCTTAGCTTTTTCTCAACAGAGAATACCTTTCGAATATGTCAGATGATGTCACTCCTTTGTTCAGAGTCTTCTAATGGCTTCTCCTTTAAGTTAAAGCTTCTCCTTTAAGTCTGAAGTTCTGCAAATGGTACATAAGATATTACATAAACTGACCCCTGTTCTCTCTGTCCAACCACTTTCCTCCTCTACTCTCTTCCCGCTCAGCTAGCCTCACCGTCCCTCAGACACACCAGCATTCTCCCATCTCAGGGTCTTTACACCTGCTGTTTGCTCTGTCTACAATGTTTCCCCCGGATGTCCCCATGGTTTGCTCAATCATTTCCTTCAGGTCTCTCTTCATACGTTACCTTAGTTGGAGTTCTTCCCTCATCATTCTATTTAAAATAGTAACTGATAACCTCCATTCTTTCCCACTGTGCCCTTCCTCCAAGATTCTCTTTCATTCTTAACTTCCTTTATTATTCCACATCAAATTTACTGCTACCTGACCTACTGTATATTTGTTTATAGACTGTCTTCTTTCATTAGAATACAAGCTTCATAAGGACAGAGACTTTATTTTTTAGTTTTACCTCAGTACATTACCTGACATATATTAGGCATTCAATAATTTTTTGTTGCATGAATAAATTACTGGGTGCGTGAATTAATTTAGGATGAAATGAAGGCCAATATTAGCTGATCTTTTTCTGAACACAAGTGAAATAAATGAATCAAAAGAGAAAGTAAGACTTTCCAAAAAAGCGCAATCAATTTTATAAATCAAACAATAGAAATCTATTTTCTATTTTCTTATTCCTCTTTTAACTGCCACCACCCACCAAAAATGAAAAAAAAAAAAAAAAAAACAGGAAAGTACAAGTCTGAAGAGGGTTTTGGTTTTTCTTTGTTGTAATTCAGCTTGATTTATCTGCTAAACTCTCAGGAGGGAATCCTGAGCACCAAACAGAGTGAGAAAATGGGTAGTAAATGGATGAAACGATAGTGATAAGATCACTGAACAAAACAAAACAAAGCCATGCCACAGCTGACCATGCTGAACCCGCAGTTGCAGACTCTACAAATATTGCCAATGGTAGAGGGAAATAAATGGTATTTTAAACCCAACTGTAATCCGCCTCTGTTTTCCATTGCTCTCGAAAAGCAGTGTTTACAATGACTTTCTCTATGCCTCCCATGTGGGATTTAGGCACTGTTGTAACCTTTGTGTTGTTCATTGTGAGGTGAGAAAAGTAGAGTTCCACTGCATTTAAGCCACTTTGTAAGGGGAAATACAGCTGTCAGTTGAGGTGGCTTTAAGCTGCCAGAGCTTGGGAAATAAAACCAACTCATCTCTCTTCAAAATACCCACATGATAAGAGAAGCTGACAGATATTAGTTCTGTCCTCCTGTAATAAACTCTTCCCATGCAATGTAGTAGTCTCAAGAAAGTGCGCATTGAATCAACTGTGGAACCTTAAAAAGTACTGCCCTCACCCAAGGTTTTGGCCTGAACATTAAAATTTGTAAATGCTCCCAGGTGATTCTAATGTGCAGCCAAATTGAACCATTGCTATAGGTTTTTCTTTTCCTTTCTTTTCTTTCTTCTTCTTCCTTTTTTTTTTCCTTTATGGTTTGCCTACCCAGAATAATTTTTCTATTTCCTATGATATCTAAAATTCTAAATTTTGGTTCAGAGTTTTGCCCTTATTCATTTAGGAAACTGTGAGAAAAATTGACTTCTCCCAGCTTCAAGGCCCAGCCTTCTTGGCTTGTGTTAATCAGCCCATTCTATTGCCTTGTCCACAGTCACTGGTCCAGGAATGAGCAAGTAATAGGAACAGCCAAGTTAGGATGGATCTTAGGACACTTCCTTAGATTAGAAGTCTGTGTTAAGAACATTTTCTTCCTTCCTCAGGACAATGTGGGAGGTAGATGTGAAGCCAGGAACCAGCACAGGCATTTTTCTCCAGAGGAGAAGCAGCCCAAAGATGAGATCTTTACTTAGAAGGTGACACAGCCAGGGAAATTGCAGAGAAATTGCCAGTCACAATCTTATGGTTACCCTCAAGCCCATCGCATTTCTGTGATTCCAGTTAGATAAGCCAATAAAGGACCTTTTTATTGAGAACAATTGGAATTGCAATGTAGCTAAAGTACTCTAACAGATTTACCCTGACATTCTGTTTTTCTCGCGGCCTCTCTTAAACCTGGGCCAATTGTTAACGGAAGATGCCAAAATCCTCATTCAGTATTTACAGGGGACTGAAGCAGTCTTGCTAATCATTTTTCATGATCACCTTCCTAAAATAAAGTAAATCCTAATGTAAGCAAGATATTCTTTGTGTGATTTGAAATGGAAGTGCTAGCTTCTGGGAACCATATGGGGTTAACTGCTATAACAACTGCAGGAAAAAGTACTTCTATTTCATACTGTTTCTTTTTCAGTGGCTCAACAATAAACAAGTTGCCTCTGTTGGCAAATCAATAATCCTTGAGTGGATGATTCACAGGAATACTGTATGAGTAACTGTAAGTTCAGTTACAATACTGGAATGAAAGAAAAGCATGGCTCATGGCCTCAAGTAGTTTATTATTTAATGGAGCAGTTCTCCAATCTGCTTTCCTATGGGAAGAAACCTCAAGGAGTCATGTCTATGTCTTACCTAATTTCCTATCTATTCTGCCTTTAGAATGTTATACCAAAGCACACTAATTCAGACAGCTTGTAGTCTCTTTGATCCATGATCCTTTCTAGACAGTAATATTTTCACTAGATCCAACAAACTCATGACTTTGCCAGCCTGGAACTGAAATTACAAACATAATAAGTGTAAAGAATCTTCCTCTGTTTTCCCCCTTATATCATTTTTTTCTAGTTCCAGAAACTAGCACTTTTCAAATGACCAGACATAGTTCTCCTGTGTATCATCATCTGTGACGTTTCACTAAGTTTTATCTCAAACTGACCTCTTTCAGAGGTCAAATTTTCCCATTTATATGTATAAGAAACTAAAATTTTTATGATTCCATAAATTAATCTGACAAAAACCCCCATATTCTTCAAGGAATTCTGAATTTTGATTAAAAATATAGCCTTCAGATATACTTCTAGTTTCTTATAGAATCAAATCATTTGGATTTCATAGGCTGATTTCAGTCAAATTGACAAAGAGGCAGAAGTCTCAGAGACATATTGAGTTTTCTTGTAGGCAGCCACCCATGAAGTTAAAATCCAGGAGAAATCAAATTTCTTTAGTTCAGTCATTTGCCTCCAGTAATGACTTGCTTTTACACCAGCCATAACATTTCTCTACCATTATAACGATTTAGAGCATTTTTGTGTATCATATTATTTTCACTTCGACACAGTTTTCCCTGCTTCACTGCCGAACCAATCCAATGCTCTAAGGTGCTGTCAGTTCGCATGAAGGGACAATCTGCAGGCTCCACTGAGTAGGTGAAATGTTCCATCATGATTGGTTACACTCAAGTTATGTCTTTACCTTTAGCTCAAAGTAGCTCTACATTTTCTCTTAAAGCTTGTGAGTCAGTCTGGAGACGTTGGTTTTTAGATTGTAAGTATAGGTGAGTGTAAGAAGCGGAAAAAAAGATTTTCAGAGAGGTCACTTCTGACACATGGGTAGCACTGGAGTGGGCTTAAAAATGCATATACCACCCCGACTCCCACACTCACCCAATCATTCTGCTGATAGGCCCTATGATGCTTCATAAGAGACTAATATTTGGGCTTTAATATCATGAGGTCTGGTCCAGCCAGGAAAAGAGCCCAAACACCTCTCATGAGGTTGTACAGACTTGTGGTTTTTGCTTTTGAAATACTTTTATTATGAAATAGAATATATACACATCTAGTAAAGTGCATAAAATGCATTTTCAGTTTAGTAAATAGCTATAAACAACATTCATGTAAATGTTACATAGGTCAAGCAAAAGAATATTATTAGTATTCCAGAACCCTCACATGTGTCTCTTCCTACCATTCCCTCCCCTTTGAGGTAATCGTTATCCTGACACTAATAATAGTCAATTCCTTGTTTTCTTTAGTTTTAGTTCTTGTTTATGCCTCCCCAAGCAAAATACTTTACTTTTGCTTGTTTTGAATACTATATAAATGGAATCAGGCTGTGTATATTTTCTATTATTTGCTATTTTTCTTTCACTATAAAGATTGTAAGTTTTACCATATTGATGTATATAGAACTATTCATTAATTTTCACTGCTGTATAATATTCATTATTGATATTGCAAATTGTTTATCCATTTTGCTATTAAAGGACTCTTTGGATTTTGGAAAATTTGAAAAATGCTGCTTTGAACATTCTTATATCCTATTTCTTGTTGCATATACAAATGCAGATTTGTAGAGTATACACTTAGAAATGGAAAGACTAGGATATGTGTATATTTTCAACTTTACTAGTTTTTCTCCCAACTATAGCATTGCCAGATAATGCTATACCAGTTTGCAAAATGTTGTACTAATTTCCATTCCTAAGTGATACATGAGAGTTTATGTGTGTCAACACTTGGTATATATGTGTGCCAACACTTGGTATAGTCAAGTATGCATTAGTATCTGCCAGTATGGAGCATGTGTATTAGAATCTCATTGTAATTATAATATGCATTTCCCTCATTACTAATGAATATTCATTGTCAATTTTATCATACTTATTGATCATTGTCATAGTCTGCTCAGGCTTCTGTAACAAAACATCCTAGACTGGGTGGCTTAAACAACAGAAATTTATTTCTCAGAGTTCTGGAGGCTGGAAAATATGAGACCAAGGTGTCAGCCAGTTTGGTCCTTGGTGAGAGCCCTCTTTCTGGTTTGCAAATGGCTGCCTTCTTGCTGTATCCTCACATGATGAAGAGAGATAATTTCTTACCTGTCTCTTCTTATAAGGGTACTTATCTCATTCATGAGGGTTCCACTTTATTGACCTAATTACCTCCTAAAGAGCCCCCCCCTTTCCAAATACCATCACACTGGGGATTAGGTCTTCAATTAAAATTAGACATTTTAGGAGGACACAAATATTCAGTCCATAGCACTTATTTAGATGTGCTGTTTTGTGAAGTACCACTTCAAAACTCTTAGATAATTTTTCTGTTGAGTTATCTGCCTTTGCCACTTTGATTTTTTTGGAGGCTGTTATATATTTTGGATTCTGTTGTATATTCTGGATACTTTGTTAGTTATAAGTATTGCAAAAATCTTCTCCCACTCTGTAGCTTATCTTGTCTGTATAACAAAATGTCTTTTGATTAATGGAAATTATTAACTTAACGCTCTCCTCTTTGTACATCTTTATCATTATGGCTCTGTAATTTGTGTCTTGTCCAAGAAATCATTCCTACCCTGAGGTCTAAAGATATTCTCCTATTTCTCTCTTAAACACATTATAGTTTTTTAACTTTAAAATGTAGATCTTGAGGATCAATTTAGACCTTAAATAATTGATTTTTCTTAATATGGTGCAAATCAAGAGTTTACTTTAAAAAAAATATTGATAGCAATTATGCCTGCATAGTTTATTTAAATTTTGTGAGTTTTTTACACTTACCTGCAGTAATATTTGTGTAAAAAGTCAAGTATCCATTTATACTTAGTGCTGATACTAAGCTCTGTATTCTGTGTCATTGATCTACTTTTGCCAAAACCACTGTTCTTATTACTCCAGGTTTGCAATATGTAATAATAACAGAGAAAGTTCTTCTATCTTGTTTTCTTAAAAGATGTTTTTGGATATTTTTAGCTCTTTGCAGTTTCATATAAATTTAAAATTCAGCTTGTTGAGATCATGACTGAAGTTTCATTGAAAGTATAAATTACTTTCTGAAGAATACATGAACACTGTGTATTTCCATGTCCTTAAGTCTTCTTTAATGTTTTTTAATAAGGTTATAAATTGTACCTGTAAGCTTTTGCACTTCTTTTATTAGATTCATTTGCAGCTTTTAGATAATTTATATGAATATATAAATGATAGATTTTTAAATATTTATTTACTAAATGTTTTGATTGCATATAAATATACAATTGATCTCTTATTTTAATTAATTAATTAATTATTTTAAACTCTTTTGCATCTAGTTTCCTTTATTTAGCATACTGCTTTTAAGATTCATCCATGGTATTACATTTTTCAGTAGTTTGTTCCTTTTACTGCTGAGCAGTATTCCATCATATGAATATACCACAATTTATTTATCCATTCACCAATTGACAAGCATTTGGGGTTTTTCTTAGTTTGAGAGTATTAATAATAAAGCTGTTATAAACATTCATGTATAGATCTTTCTGTAGACCTTTATGATTTTTAATACAAGAAAGTATGGCTTAGAGAATACTGCATAGATTACAGGAAAATACTGGAGGGAAATCAAAAGAACATCCTTATCTCTGTATAGGGCCAGGTGTGTTAGCAGTGTAGACATACGACATCATTCCAGAATATTCTTCCTGTATTCTTAATTATGTGATGAGGATTGTGGGGTAAAATGCGGAAAGTAAAGAGAAAAGAGTGTTTGGAATGGTGACTTGAATTTCTTTAGCTGACTGCTATATTTACTATAGCTTCGTCTTCTAATAACTGTACAATCATAATAATATTAGCAACAAAATATATGGTAGTAAAATTAATAGCTAGTATTAACATAGTACTTTCTACATACCAAGAATCATTCTAAGTGTTTGACTTTTATTAAATCACTTAATTGTCGTATCTTATCAACTCTTAGTAATGAATTAGTATTGTATTGTTATTACCAGTTTATAGAACTAAAGGCAAGAGAAGATAAATGACTGGGCCAAGTTTACATAGCTAATCAGTGATGGAACTGACATTCAGAAACCGGTAGACTGACTTCAGAATCCGCATTCTTAAACCCTATTCAATGCTATTTTGATAAGCTAGTTAACCCTATTAACAAATTAAAGTCTTCTTTAGTGAGTGTAATCTACGAGAGACACTCATAATTCTCACCATTTGGCAGAACACAGGAAATAGAACATAACCAAGATTTGATAATAGATGCTAACTCCATTCTCTTGTCTATGTGTATCCTCAAGGGAGCTATATTACATTTCTTAGACATGGCTGCATGCAAATGCTAAAGCTATACTTCTTCTTTCCTTAGCAAGATTAAGAGAAATTCCTCTAAGTGAAATTCAGAATTAAAGCTTTTCTAGTTTTCTAAATAAAACTATATCATACTGATACTACATTCTTTTGGTTATACACATACAAAAGTCCATATAACAAAAAAATCAAGTGATTAGTCACTACTAGAAAAATAATGTTTTTTTATTGAAGTATAGTTGATCTATAATATTGTGTTAGCTTCTGTTGTACAGCAAAGTGACTCAGTTTTTTTTTTTCAGGTTACATTCCATCATAGATTATTACAAGATATTGAATATTATTACCTGCGCTATACGTGAATCCTTGTTGCTTATCTATTTTATGTATGGTAATTTATATCTGTTAATCCCACACTCCCAATTTGTCACTCCATCCCTCCCTCCCTCTCTCCTTTGGTAACCATAAGTTTATTTTCTATGTCTGTGAGTCTGTTTGTGTTTTGTATTTAGATTCATTTGTATTATTTTTAGCTTCCACATATACGTGATATCATATAGTATTTGTCATTCTCTGGCTGACTTAATTCACTAAGTATAATATTCTCTTGGTTCAACCATGTTGCAGCAACTGGCACTATTTCATTATTTTTATGGCTGAATAATATTCCATTGTAAATATATACCACATCTTCTTAAGCCTATCGTCTGTTGATGGGCACTTGCATACAATTGATATTTTATAAGAATTTTTGTATATACTGAACTTGCTAATCTGTCAGAAATTTGAATAATTTATTTGTACATTTTTCTAGATTCACAATCATCTCACTTACAGATAATAAGAATTTATTTATTTCAAATTCTTTTAGCTTCTCTTTTTCTTCATTGCCTTGGTTGAGACCTTGAGGACAGTGATGATAATGGGGATCTTTGCCTTATTCACAAACTTGAAAAGAAAGCTTTCAACATTTGATCATTAAATGTTTCTGGAAACTTTTATTATAGATATCCCTTATCATATTGATGAGGTTCCCTTCTACTTCTAGATTCCAAATATTTTAATTTTTTGAATCAACAAATGGTGTTGATTTTTGTCAACTTCTTTTTCTATGTATATTGAAATTAATAACTTTTCACTGTAATGTAAATTTTTGATGGCTTAAAATGGTTAATTTTTAATGCTAAATCAAACTTGTACTCCTGTGATACATTTGAGCTTGGCAGTGATGTATTATCTTTCTTATACAGTACTGTATATTCTTGGAGTTTGCATTTGCTAATATTTTGCTTGAATTTTTGCATTTATAATTCATGACTGGTGTTGGACTTTAATTTTAATTTCTAGTCTAGTCCTCAGCAGTTTATAAAAATATATTAATGTGTACCATACACACACTAAAAAGTACATTTTTAAGTATGCAATTTTGATCTATCTTTATATATATATATATATATATATGTGTGTGTATTTACACAAGCACACACACACTAGTAAATTATCACCACAATCAAGATAACGAACATACACATCACTCTCAAAAGTTTCCTCATGTCCATTTTTTATCTCTCCATTTGGCTCATCCTTAAACCCACTTCCATCTCCTGGCAACCACTGAATTACTTTCTGTCACTATGGATTAGTTTGCACTGTCTAGAACTTCATATAAGTAGAATTATACAGTGTGTACTTTTTATGGTCTAACTACTTTCACTCAAAATTAACTATTTTGACATTCATTTATATTGTACATATCAAGAGTTTGATACTGTTATTGCCAAATAATATTCCATTATATTGACATACCACAATTAGTTATTCATTCATCCATTGATGGGCATTTGAGTTGTGTACAGCTTTTGACTATTACAAATTAAGGTGCTCTGAATATTGTTGTATGACTATTTGTATGAATAAACATTCTAATTTCTCTAGGGTAAATATGTAAATGTTTCAAGTTGGGGTCATATGTAGGGATACATTTGACTTTTAAGAAATTGCCAAATTATTTTTCAAAATGGTTCTACCATTTTACATTCCTACCAGTAGTACACAAAAGTTCAGTTGTTCCATACCCTTGTCAAACTTGGTATTGTCAGTCTTTTTAATGTTAGCTATTCTAATAGGTGTGGGAGTGTACCACTGATGTTTTAACTTGCCTTTCCAAAATGGCTAAAGATGTTGAATAACTTTTCATATGCTTATTTTCAATCTGTATATCACTTTATAAAGTGTCTCTTCAGGACTTCTCTGGCACTCTGGTGGTTAAGACTTGGCACTCTCAATGCAGGGGGCACACGTTTGATCCCTTGTTTGGGGCACTAAGGTCCCGCATGCTGCACTAAGATCTTGCATGCTACACGGCGTGACCAAATAAATAAATGAAATAACTCACCTGACTCTTAAAAAAAAAAGTGTATCTTCAAATATTCCCTTTGTTTATTCTCGGCGGGGGGGGGCAGTTGGTTTCTTATTCTTGAGTTTTGAGGATTCTTTATATTTTCTAGATACAATTCCTTTATTAGACATGGGATTTGCAAATATTTTCTCACAATCTTTAGTGTTTTTTTCCCCATTCTACTAACAGTGTATTTCACAGAGCAGAAATTTTGAAGTCTAATTTATTGGTCCTTTTACTTTATGGATTGTACTTTTTACTGTTTTATCAAAGGAACCTTTCTTTGCCTAACCTAAGATCATTAAGACACACTCTATGTGTTCTTGAAATTCTATGGTTTTAGGTTTTATATTTAAACCTATTAGCTATTTTGAGTTAATTTTGGTATAGTGTGGGATATGAATTAAATGAAATGAATGAATATTGAGGCCTTTTTGCATCTGGATAAACAAATTTTTTAAGAACTATTTGTTGAAAAATTTATGCTTCTCCAATGAATTGCCTCTTTACCTTTGTCAAATTCATATAAGTATATATTAAATTTTTTAAATTAACTATGTATTTGCAAGTCTATTTCTGGACTTGATTTGGCTCCCTTGATCTATTTGTCAATTTTCATGGCAAAACCACAGTATCTTGATTATTATAATTTTTTTTTTTTTTTTTTTTTTGTGGTACGCGGGCCTCTCACTGTTGTGGCCTCTCCCGTTGCGGAGCACAGGCTCCAGACGCGCAGGCTCAGTGGCCATAGCTCACGGGCCCAGCCGCTCCGCGGCATGTGGGATCCTCCCGGACCAGGGCACGAACCCGTGTCCCCTGCATTGGCAGGCGGACTCTCAACCACTGCGCCACCAGGGAAGCCCATTGATTATTATAATTTTAAAATAAATAAATCCTAATGTCAGGTAATATAAGTTCTACAACTTTACTCTGTATTTTCAATGCTATTTTGTCTACTTTAGATACTTTACATTTCAATATGAATGTTAAAATCAGCCTTTCAAAAAACTAGCCTACAAAAAACTCCTTATAGGGTTTTAATTGATATTACATGGAATCTATAGAGCAATTTAGAGAGAAATGACAAGTTAAAAATATTGAGTCACCCAATATAGGAACACAGTATCGCCATCCTTTTAGAGATTCCTTAATTTTTCTCAGAATTTTCTATTTTTTAGTGTAAAGGCCTTGTACATTTTTATCAGATTTATTTCTAAGTATTTGCTATTTTTGATGCTATTGTAAATGGTATTTTTAGTATGTTAACTACTGATTATTAGTACATAGAAATCCAACTAATTTTGTATGCTGATCTTATATCCTACAACCTTGCTAACCTCACATATTAGATTTATTGTCTTATTTATTTTAGAGTCCATAAGATATTTTACATAACCAATTGTGTTTTCTGTAAATTAAGACAATTTTAATTCTTCCCTTCCTACAATGTTATTTAATCTTTTTCTTATCTTTTTGGACTGACTGGAACCTCCAGTACAATGTTAAATAAAAGTAGTGAGAATGAATATCTTTACTTTGTTCATGATCATAGGAGAAAACACTAACTTTATGCACCATTAAGAATGACATCAGCTGAAAGCTTCTTGTAGATGACATTTATCCAATTCAAGACATCTCTTCTACTCCTTGATTTCTGGGAAGATTTTATCAGTAATGGATGTTGGGTTTTTCAAATGCTTTCCCTATATCTATTGAAATAATCACTTCCTTTGCTGTTGCTGTTGGTGGTGGTGGTAGTGTGTGTGTGTGTATGCGTAAGTTTAGTTTTAATAAGGTCAATTACATGGATTGATATTTAAATGTCAAACCAACTTTGCATTCCTGGGATAAACCCATATTGGTCATATTATATTATTTTCTTTATATACTGTTGGATATAATTTGCTAAAATTTTGTTGAAAATATTTCATGTATGTTCATGAGGGATACTGTTCTGTAGTCTTTTCTTGTAATGAGTTAGTCTGGTTTTGCTATCAGAGTACCACCAGTCTTATAAATGATAATAAGAAATAGTCTCCTCAATTTTCTGGAAGAGTTTGTGTTTAGACATGTTTTATGGCCTGGTATGTGTTAAATATTTATAAATGATTTATGCATGATTGAAATTAATGTACATTCTGCAGTTGATGAGTCAACTTTGTTAATTATATTTTCTAATATTTTATAACCTGATATTTTTAAGTGCTTTTCTATCAATTTCTAAGAAAAGAGTGTTGAACTTCCTAACTTTGGAAATTTATCAATTTCTCATTGCACTTTTGTCAACTTTTGCTTTAAATAATTTGATACTTTGCTAATATAGGCATATAATTTTTAAATTGCTGTATCATTCTGATCATTGAATCTTTTATCAGTTCAAATGATTCCTTTTAATTCTACTAATTCTATTTGCCTTAAGATATATTTTGTTGCCAATTAATGTGTTATATCAACAGCCTTTTAATTAAGATTTAATGGTGTGTCTTTTTCCATGCACTGAATTTCAGCATTTTCTATACCTATGCATTTTAGATATTTTTCTTACACACAGTATAAACTCTTTGTTCCCAGTCTCATTATATTTATTTTATTTTATTTATTTATTGAAGTATTGTTGATTTACAATATTATATTAGTTTCAGGTGTACAGCATAGTGATTCAGTATTTTTATGGATTATACTTTTAAAATTTATTATTAAATTTTGGCTATATTCCCTTTGCTGTGCAATATGTCCTTGATGCTTAGTTATTTTTTACATAATAGTTTGTACCTCTTAGTCCCCTACCCTTTTATTGCCCTCCCTCATTCCTTCCTTCCTCTGATAACCACTAGTTTGTTCTCTATATCTGTGAGTCTGTTTCTGTTTTTTTACATTCATTTGCTTGTTTTCTTTTTTAGATTCCACATATAAGTGATGCCATATAGTATGTGTCTTTCTCTGTCTGATTGATTCCACTGCATAATACCCTCCAGGTTCATCCATGTTGTTGCAATTGGCAAAATCTCATTTTTTTAATGGCTGAGTAATATTCCATTAAGTGTGTGTGTGTTTGTGTGTATCAGTCACATCTTCTTTATCCATTTATCTGTTGAGGGACACTTAGGTTGCTTCCATATCTCAGCTATTGTAAATAATGTCGCTATGAACATTAGGGTCCATGTATCTCTTCAAGTTAGTGTTTTCATTTTCTTTGGATATACACCCAGCATGAAATTACTGGATCATCTGGTAGTTCTATTTTTTTTATTTGGAGGGGGAATTTTACACTGTTTTCTATAGTGGCTTCAAGAATTTACATTAGCACCAAAAATATACTAGGGCTCACTTTTCTTTACATCTTCACCAACATTTGTTATTTGTGGTCTTTTTGATGATAGACATTCTGACAGGTGTGAGGTGATATCCCATTGTGGGTTTGATTTTCATTTCCCTGATGATGAGTGATGTTGAGCATATTTTCATGTGCCTGTTGGCCATCTGTATACCTTCTTTGGAAAAATGTCTATTCAAGTCTTCTGCCCATTTTTAATTGGGTTGTTTGTTTTCTCCATATTGAGTTGTATGAACTGCTTATATATTTTGGATATTAACCCACAGTCAACAATATCATTTGCAAGTATTTTCTCCCATCCACTAGGTTGTATTTGTTTTTTTAATGGTTTCCCTGTTGTGCAAAAGCTTTTAAATTTAATTAGGTCCCATTTGTTCATTTTGCTTTTGTTTCCTCTGCCTTAGGAGACAGATCTGTGAAAATATTGCTACAATTTATGTTGGAGAATGTTCTGCCTAGGTTCTCTTCTAGGAATTTTATGGTTTCCAGTATTACATTTAGGTTTTAATTCACTTTGAGTTTTGTTTTTGTTTTTATTTTTTTTGGTATATGGTGTGAGAAAATGTTCTAATTTCGTTTTTAACATGTACCTGACAAGTTTTCCCAAGACCACTTACTGAAAACACTGTCTTTTCCTCATTGTATTCTTGCCTCCTTTGTTGTAGATTAATGTACCATAAGTGCATGGGTTTATTTCTGGGCTCTCTGACTGTTCCATTGATCTCTGTGTCTTTTTTGTGCCAGAACCATATTGTTTTGATTACTGTAGCTTTCTAGTATAATCTGAAGTCGGGGAGCATGATACCTCCAGCTTTGTTCTTTTTTTCTCAAGATTGCTTGAGCTATTCAAGGTTTTTATGGTTCCATATAAATTTTAGGATTATTTTCTCCTAGTTCTGTGAAAAATGTCAAATATTTTGATAGGGATTGCATTGAATCTGCTGATTGCTTTGGGTAGTATGGACATTTTCACAATATTAATTCTTCCAATCCAAGAACAGAGGATATTTTTCCATTTCTCCACATCATATTTAATTTATTTCATCAATGTCTTAGAGTTTTGAGAGTATAGGTCTTTCACCTCCTTGGTTAAGTTTATTCTCAGTTATGTTATTCTTATTGATGCAATTTAAAATGGAAGTGTTTTCTTGCTTTCTCTTTCTGAAAGTTCATTACTAGTGTATAGAAAAGCTTCTGGGTCATAAGTTCTATGTGGATGGAAATTATGCCCATTTTGCACATCACTGGGTATTTAAACCTAGTATAGTACCTAGAATATGGAAGTTAGATAATATAGACTTAAATGAATGAATAAGAAAATGAATAATTAATGAGTATAGTCCCTGCACTTGTGGTATATACCTAGTATAGTAGTATAGTATAATACCTAGAATATGGAAGTTAGATAATATAGATTTAAATGAATGAATAAGAGAATGAATAAATTAATAAGCATAGTCCCTGCACTTGTGGTATGTACATCCTGGTGCATAGCTATTGAAAACTTTCTAGATTTCCCCAGCAAGGGTTTCTTCAGTCTCAGGTATATTTCTAGATGAAAGTCAAGTTCATATGCATGATCCTTTGCTATATACCCATAGAGCAGATCTAAGTACTAGTTCTAGCCATGGTGTTACTAGTGCCTATCACAACTTTCATTGTATATTGTCCTATTTTGGTTCATTGGGGTGTAATGTTGGGTTTAGAGAGAGTGGCAGCCTCAGTGTTCTAAGCATCTAAAAGAGCTATGGAAATGTGGTGGATGCACTTGGAGAGGGCAGCTGGATTTCAAACTTTGAGGATTTGTGACCTTTTTCATCTTTAACCATTCCAAGATATAGACCTATAGATACTGACATAAGCACACAACTTTCACTGGGGCAACAATTACGTGACACCTATTATTTGAATCTCATCCCCCAGAGCTACTTCCTTTTCTTTCTATTTCGCACACCACTGAATGCCTTTTAGTCTATTTTTTCAACAAATAGTCTTAAAATGTGCAAAGCACCTGCTATCACTTAGTGATAAAATGTGAGTAATCCCTGTCTTTATGAAACTTATGATAAGTTGACAAGGTAAAGAAATAAAATAAGCAATTATACCACAGTGTGATAAGGAAATAGAAAAATGACAGACATCTAAGTGGAACTGGGGTTGTCAGAAGGATCCTTTTATATTACTTCTGGGATACCTCCTCTGACCCTCTATGTCTTGGTTAGATGTGACATTCCTGTGTTTAGTGAGAGTACCACATTGCTCAACTCCAGGGCCGACACTAATATTATCATGCAAATGGTATCCCCTGGATTGTTCAGCATATACTCCATGCAACTCAGCTACTCTAATGGCAAAAGCAGCCATGATTATTTTGAAAAGGCCAATTCTTAAGGAGAAGACAATGAATTATTATAGCTGGTCTAAACTATGGAGAGGTGTTTTATCAATAGGAAGGATAAGAGTAGTAGTCTTCCAGGTTTTTGTACATAGTTACTCCATCAATAAAAGAATAATAGATGAGAGACAGAAACCTTGAGACCTTATGCAGTGCTGCCAAATCAAGACATAAGCTGATGCCAGACAGTGATGATTTAGTAATCCATTGAGGAAACGGTGATGGAAGATGGTATCGCTTCTGGATATTCATGAGGCTGTAGGCTTTAGAAGACTGATTTCCATAACTCAGTATTTCAGATTTTCAGATGATCAGAACTAGGAATAGTCATAGGGGTTGACGTATTTGAGGCCAAAACAGTCCTGGAGGAGGTTATTTCTAATGAAACTAGAGTCCCAGCAGTGGGAGTAAAGGTTCTTAACAAGGCCTACTTCAATGTATTATCTATATATTGTGCAAGATGTCTGTCCTTTGTAATCTAGGGAAAGCACCTCCTCACCTGAAAGCTCCTGACTGTAACTAGCATGTATGTTCAGAATCCAGGGCATAGAAGTGACAGGCATGGTGGCATATGGCAGGAGCTACTGAGATTACTGAAGAGCTGAAGCTTAGATTTTCCAGTCAAAGTCAAGGGCACTTTCTGATCTGATTGGCCATGAGTCTGAGCATTTAATCAATGCAATCGTGCCTTTTTACAAGGCAGGGTAGGAGGCCAAACCTCACAGTCTGAATCCATGCCCTGAGGACACATGTAACTATGCAGCAGAACTATAGACTTTCTTCATGTAAACCTACAGCTCTTAGATTCTTGTTTAGCTCTGATATTTACAATCCACTTTTAAGATAAGGAGTATTTAGAAACTTTATTAAACTAAATCTACCATCAGTCAAGAATTTTTTTCTTTAATTTAGTTCCAAAATTCCTGAAGAAAAAAATCAGTATTAAGTTTTTCAGCAGGAGCTTTATACACATTGCAAAATAACTGTTTACCAGTTTGTGTAGGCAGTAAATTTACCTGTGAAGAATTAAATATGAATACAAGAACTCTCATATATAGAGAGAAGTAATTTCTTTTTGAAAATCCACCATATATTGCTCTGGGTGCTTTGTGCTTGCCTAATCATGAGTCATCTCCTTCTTTTGATGAAGTAATTCATATCTGAATGTTTTCATCATGAAAATAAGAGCCCACTTCAAATTCTCTTTATGAGAAAGCCTGTGCTTTGGACATGAGATGATCATTTCTCTTGAGGAAACAACACTAAAAAAAATCAAAACTTGTTTTTAGCACAGAAACTGTAGCTCTAAATTTGTTTAAATAGGTTCAGTTTTCTATTTCAATTCCTGTGTCAAATGCAAGTGTGGGAAGAATTTTTAGCATCATGGATAATCTGCAAAATGATGCAACTCTGCATTGGGACTACAACAAAATGAATATATAGTCAGTATACAGGAAATGCTGTGCCTTTTTAAAAGCACTTTTAATATGAGTGGTAGAAAAATATGGGTATTTGAACTCAAAGACATAAAATGCTATGTATTCTAATATAGATCGTAAGGTATAACTTAGATCATCCTAATATGAAGCCACTGAGTTGGAAACTCGGGAATTCAGACAAGAGCTAAAGAGAAACAGAAGGTGGGATTTATTTCCTGAGCCAACTAACATCAGGCTAAAATTGTTGGTTCATTTTTTTCTCCTTTTTGATGGATGGACCTTTTTCACCCTCGAAAATGTGACCAAACAATACGTAAAATTCTGTTAACAATAATTATCTTTGGGGGAGGGACAAGAGGCAGAGGAGGAAAGCTCTGATACCCATTATAAACATTTTGAACAATTATTTGGATATTCTAATAAGGTACATGGATTACCTTTTTAAAATGTCAATAGGTATTTTGTAGGTGGAAAGATTGTGAACTATATATTTTTTCATTTTTATACTTTTGTGTACTAAAAGCACTGATGCTATTTTTGAGCAATATTCATTCATTGTTAAAAATCAGAAATAACTGATAGACAAAAAAAAATACTACTAAAACATTTTCAAACCCCATGATCCATTCAAAGACAACTGTTTAGCTTTTAGATGCTTATTCTTCCAGATTGTTTTCTCAAATAGATTATGCTAATTTAACACCTAATACATAACTTTCCATATCACTTAATATAATTCTGCATTACTATTTTAAGGACTGTATATAAAATGTACCATAATAAATGAGTTTATTACTGTTGGAATCATAGGTTGTTTTATGTTCCTCCTTCTCCCTTCATATTTGTGCATTTGTCTCATTATTTCTTAGGATAAATTCCTAGAAAAGCATTGCTGGCCCAAAGGGAAGGCATATGTTTAAGACATTTGATACAGTTGCCAAATTGTCTTTCAGGAAAGTTGGACCAATTTAGACTACCATTAGCAGTGTATCAGAATGTCTGTTTCTTCCAACCCATGCTGCCACTCAGTTTTGTCAGTCATTTTAATATTTGTCAGTGTAGTAAGCTAAAAATTAAATCTCATCTTATTTGCATTTTTTGAAGTTAAATATACTTTCTTCTCTCTCTCTTAAATTATCTGTTATTGTCCAGAGTATTTTTTCAATTGAGATGTTTAACAATTGCCATTGAAACTCTTTGTATGATAGTATATCAACATATATTAATATATTTTGTAATTATCTTTCCCAGTTCAGTGTTCAGTCTCAACTTCATTTATTCTGGTTTTTTCCCATAGACAAGGAAGTTTTACATTTTATTTTTAAATAGATTGACAGACTAAACATATAAATGAACAATGACCAGGCCATATATAAAACTAGAACTTTGATCCACAATGTGCAGCCCCCTTCCCAGGAAACCAACTCCTACAATAAACAACTAGGAAGCTAGTTTGCTACAAGTCAGACTTGAAGGAACAGAGATTGCTATGCCTAGTGCCAATCCAGGAAGCTAAACAATGACTTCTGTATCAATCAGCCCGAAATGGACAGGATTTGATTAGTAACTGACAGCTTCCTTAATTTTGTCCCCACTTCCAACTTAGAACCAAGCAGAGAAAGCCAAATATGTACCCCTAACCATTCACATAAGATGTCCCACTTCTTGTTATCCAGTTTAGAGCTTCCCCTTGCCAACAGCCTCAATCAGTCCATACCAGAATCCTTCCCTTTTTTCCACCATACAGCTTTTTCACTCTGCCTGAGTTTCTGGCAAAACACAAGTGATGGTGGCTGACTCCCTTGCCATTGCAAGCTCTGTATAAATAACTTTGCTCTTCTAATTTGGCTAGTCTTCATTTATTTCCACACTATTTATGTATTCTCATGTTGCTTCTCCTTTGGTGCTACATGTAGAAATCTTCTTTATCACAAGTTTATGTAATTTTTAACTGTATTTATTTATACTTTATTGAAGAGTCAATACAGTATGCTGGTTCAAAGTGCTTGCTCAGGAACTAGATTATTTGGATTTTGATATCTGGGCTGCAACTAATCAAGTAAATGACTTGAACAAATTACCTAATCCCTCTGGCCTCAGTTTTCCCATTTGTATAATGGTTATAATATTACCTCCTCAGGGTTGCAGTGAGGACTATGTGAGAATGCTTAAACCAGTGCCTAATACTTAGTTAGAACCCGATATGTTACTTTCAGTGCCTATATTTTTTCCAAGCATTTTATGATCACATTTCTGATTATGGGAGAGTTTTACATGATTCTTAATGAGGTTACAAGCACACCTTAAGAATCAGTTGAGGAATAGGTTTTTGATTTCAACCACTTTAGGCTCTCTACACTTCAGGGCAAGGATGTTTTCACAAAAGCAAGAAACTGAGGGAAGCTTAGGCATGCTGCTTGGGGCCACAGGTTGAGAACTGGGGAAATGTTGCCATTTACAGGCAAATGGATGCCCAAGACTCTGTCCCAACCCAGAGTGCCCACAATCTTGTGTATTATTTCATCCACCAGAGTGAATCAAATTTTTCTTGATTCCATATATAAGTGGTATCATATAGTATTTGCCTTTCTCTGACTTAACTTCATTTAGCATAATACCCTCAAGGTTTATCCATATTGTACCCTCAAGGTCCAGCCATTATCTCATGGCTGAATAATATATAATCATATTTTCTTTATCTACTCATCTATAGATGAACCTTAGATTGTTTTCATATCTTGGCTAATATGAATAATGTTCCAGTGAACATGGGAGTACAGATATCCCTTTGAGATCCTGTTTTCATTTCCTTTGGATACCTTCCCAGGAGTGGGATTGCTGGATCATATGGTAGCTCCATTTTTTAATCTTTAAGAAACCTCCATACTGTTTTCCATAGTGGTTGTACCAATTTACATTCCCACCAACAGTGCACAAGAGCTCCCTTTTCACCACATTCTTGCCAAAGCTTGTTGTCTCTTGTTTTTTGATGATCACCATTCTAACATGTGTGAGGTGATCTCTCATTGTGCTTTTGATTTGCATTTCCTTGATGATTAATGATGCTGAGCACATTTTCATGTATCTGTTGGCCATCTAGAAAAAAGAATCTACTTAATAAGCACCCTAGATGATTTTGAAGATGATGGCATGTAGACCCTATACTGAAAACAATGCAATAGATGTGCTCAGGGACTAAACTGGCTTGCATTTGATTTTGTATCTAAAGTACGAATTTTTAAAAAATGACATGGCATCAGGGGAAGAAGAGGAGGGATTCAATTCTCTTCCTCCCTTCATCCTTTTTCAAATAGTTTTTAGAGAAAGAGGCCTATTATTATTATTTTGTCCTTAAAGATTACATTAAAATACTTGGTTTCCTTAGTGTTACAACTTCTCTGTTTTACAGTTCAGAGCATTCTGTCAATGGGATAAATCTTGGGATGTCTGAGGAAACACTGGTCACTTTGACTCTCTCCTCCAATTACCAGTACCTTTAGTTTTAGTTAGAAACAGTGTCTTAAACTGTGTTTTTCTTGGAGTTTTTCATACAATAGCAACTATCCTTTTCAATCTTTATAAATCAAATTTTAAAAAAATAAAGGAAAGAATGAGGGAAAATATTTAACTTGTTTCAATCTCACATATGCACATAATTATATTTAGTACTTAAATATATGATTTTATACTATCTTCAATTATTTCATGTTTTTATCTCATCTTTTCAGCTACATGGCAAGACAGTAGTATATTTCATTACTCTTATCTGCTGCAAGGAGTAAAATAAGCACATAATAAATATTCTGATTTAGCTTTTTTCTCTCTCACTATGATTTGGTCATTCTTTTCTACTAACTTTATTCACATTGTACATTTTGTCTTCTCTTTCCTCCATTTTCCTGCTCTTTAAAGGTGAAGTCAACATTTTCCCCCCACATTATCAGGAGATAGTTCTATAACAAGATGGAATGCCTGAGCTTAAATATATCCCCTCATATAGACTCCTGGTTCACACTGTTACTGTTTATATTTCTGTGACTCAGTTTTCTTAGTGTGTAAAATTAGGATAATAGTCATATCTACGTTATAGGTCAACAAATTTCAAATTCAACAAATGTATAGGTTTGTTTCAGGGATTATATAAAGTACATAAAGTATTTACAGTGGTACAAAGAACATAAATAAGTTCTTAATAAATATCAGTTATTATAAACATAATTTTTCCAACTGAGACATTGCATTAAGGCATCTCCAGAGTTAACATAGCTGTGTTTTTCATTTATAAAATATGATAAACAATGTTATTTAATTAAAACTTCTCAGAATGGTTTAATAATACTACCTCGACTTTGTATATAAGTAAATTTAGTGTCTGATATGTTAGTGTAATTTACTGAGGTAATAATGCTAAAAAGTTGCACATGCTTTTTCAAAAAGGAATATAATATTAGCAAACATTTGTTAAACACTTATGTGGCCACTTTTTCATATGCATTCATCTCATTTATTCCTCAAAATAACCCTATTTTCTCCATTTAACAGATAAGTAAACAGGCTTAAAATGCTAAGTAACTTGATCAAACTCGCATTTCACAAGTAACAGAGCCAAGAGTCAAACCCAGCTATTTTGGGACCTATATTCATCTTCCACTTTTTAGGGAATATTTAACCCCAAATTCAAGCCTCTGCATGATACCACACTGCAGTATTATGCTGTTTCCTTTCTACTCCAAGGACATGAGTGAAATGTATACCTACATTACCTGGAAAAGATACCCTCCTGTCTGCCAAGAATGAGAGAACTATACCAGCTTCAATGCCCCATGGTATAAAGAGAGAAAAAACATTGTGATTTAAAATTGAATATCTCCATGTGGGTAAATCAGATTTGCAATGGTTACTCTTTATCCGTGGACTTGATTCACTTACAAACACTTCTGCCAGTCAACTCATAGGCTGGAAAGATATTAATGACACAAACCCAAGTATTTGAGCCAACCCAACTAGAAAACACCGTCTTAAAACTTTATGCCTCTGTATTCCTAAGACTGAAATTGTTAATTGTTAATTGTACCATTTTAAAATGGTACTGTCTAAATGAAATATTAGTCTCTAAAGTTTATGAAATGTAAGTAACACACAGTAATACTGAACAAATCTAATTCAAAGTTATGTCATTTCTTTATATTATTAAAAAGTAAATATTAAATTAAAATTATTCATGAATAGCAAGAAAACTATAAATTCCCATGACTGAAACTCTGTAATAAAAAAGAGAGTAACCATGCGATCATGTAAAAGTAAAGGTCAAATTTCCCACCAACTATTTAACTCCTTCCTACTGTCACCATTCGGATGCGGTTCACTCACTCTCACTTGGATTAAATTGCTGCCTCACATAAAGAAAAACTAAATGCTGCAAGCATGAAAATCTATGACATTGGAAAGTATAGCTCTCTTTGAAAAAAATTTTAGAGAAACACTGATATCACATTCCAGGTGCAAATGAAGAAAAAAAAAAAAAATGGTAACTTACCAAGAAGCCCAAGAAAAGGAAATGCTGTTGATGCCTGTTTGATAATTTCAGGGTCAATGTGGTAATCTGACTTTTTAAAACCTTACCTGTTTTATTCAAATTCTGTTACCAAGTAGCAGCATGTCTGTGTTGTATAGTTTTCCTCAAGAACAAAGCTTCTCTTCAGAAATTGCACACATATTGAAGTATACATGGTCATGGATTGCCAATACCTTTAAGGTTCAAATATAGCTTCCTCTCTAAAAATAATCAAAATTGAGTGACGTTTAACAAACCTTAAAACAGACAAAACTTTCAAAGAGATATTTTAGAGCAAACCAATAAATGAGAAGTTGCTGTTCAATGTGTACATAGTTTCAGTTATGCACGCCGAATAAGTTCTAAAGATCTACTGCACAACACTGTGCCAACAATATAGCTAATAATATAGTTAGTAATACTGCAGTGTGCACTTAAAAATTTGTCAAGAAGGCAGATCTCATGTTAAGTGTTCTTACCACAATAAAAACAAAAAAATATTTAAAGAAATAATATATCATGTGTTTTTCTAAATTGTTTCCTTCCTATTGACTTATAACTCATTCTTCCTCTTTAAGGAAGTCATATATTTACCTTCAAATGGAAATACAAGGACCTATTTTCTTACCTATTTGACTTTGTATCTAAACCACCTTCAGCAATTTGCTTTAAACCATCCCTGTTTCAGTATAGCTCAGAGTAAATGTTCCTCCAGTTTTCCTCCTGGTGGAAAACATTTTCTTTATGCTTGATTTTCTTTCAGTCAATTGGTAGAACCTTCAGTGTTCTTACTGATATTTAATAGATTTTCTTGAAAAAGTATTTTATTTGTTAGGATGATTTCCAGAAACTTTAAATTGTTTGGTTTTTAAAAAAAAGACAATTTTTCCAGTTATGTTTTCACCATTTTTCCCCAGTTTCACCACGGGGAGTGTCTGTGGAGATTAAAATGCTGCAGTTCCAGGAGTTTGGGGGCTGTCTTTCTATAACTGTGATTTTAATTTCATTTCCATGATGATTAATGATACTCTATACTTTTTGCTAATCCAGGAATATTGTTTTATCACTAACCTAAAAAACATATACTTCATTTATCAAAATGGCTGAAATTATTTTTAACAACTTTATTGGAAATATAATTGACATATAACAAATTGTACATGTTTTGACTTAGGTACTCCAGTGGAACCATTACCATAGTTAAGATAATGAAACTATGCATCACTCCCCCAATTTTTTTCATGTACTTTGTAATTTATCCTCCTGTCTCTTTCACCCACTTTCCCCTCACACTGTCCTATATAAGCATTGATCTGCTTTCCATCAATACAGATTAGCTTGCTTTTCTAGAATTTAACATTCATAGGATCATATAATATATAATCTTTTTTTTGGTCTAACTTTTTCCATTAAATGCAATTGTTCTGAGATTCATCCCTTTTGTAACATGCATCAATGGTTCCTGTCTTTTCATTGCTGAATACTACTACATTATATCCATTCATCTGCTGATAGAAACTTAATTGTTTCCAAGTTTCAGGCAATTGTTAATAAAGTTGCTATGAATATTGATGTACAAGTCTATTTGTTGACATATTCTGTCATTTCTCTTGGGTAAATATCTGGAGTGAAATGGCTAGATCATATGGTAGATGTATGTTTAACTTAAAAATAAATAAACAAAAACCAAACCAAACAAAACCTGCCAAACTGTTTTCCAAAGTGGTTGTACTCTTCTACATTTCAACCAGCAGTGTATGAGAATTCCAATTTCTCCAAATACTTACCAATAAATGGTATAGTTGTTTTTTTAAAATTTTTTAGCAATTATAATATAGTGGTATTATATTATACTTTTTACTTTCATTTTTCTAATAATGAAATATCTGTTTAAATAAAACTTTTTATTGAGGTTTTTTTTTTTTATCCTGGTATTTAGTTTTGAGAGTTCTTTACATATTCTGGATATAAATACTTTATAATATATATAATTGCAAATATTTTCTTCCAGGCTGTGGCTTATCTTTTCATTATTTTAATAGTATGCTTCAAAAACAAAGTTTCTAGCTTATATGAAGTTCAGTTTTCCAATCTCTTCTTTTATGGACTATGCTTTTGAGGTCATATCTAAGAAATCCTTCCCTAAACACAAATCACAAGAGTTTTCCTCTGTATTTTTCTTAGTTTTCTAGTTTTAGGTTTTACATTTAGGTCCAAAATCTTTTTTGTGTTAGCTTTTTAAATATGGGGTGAGGTATGTATCAAAGATCTTTTTGTTTTTTGTTTTTGCATACAAATAATCAATGTTGAAAATACTATCCTTTCTCCACTAAACTGACTTTGCAACTTTGTCAAAAATCAGTTGTCAATATATATGTGAGCTTGTTTCATTCATCTATTTGTCTACTTTGATACAAATACCACACAGCCTCCATTACTATTGCTTTATTATAAGTTTTACATTCAGACATTCTTAGTACTCCAGTTTTGCTCTTAGTTTTGCTGTCAGATTACTTTTTGGCTGTTCAATGTCCTTTGCATTTCCAAATGAAGTTTAGAATCAATGTTTCAATTTCTATTTTAAAAATTGCTATGGAAGAATAGGGCTTCCCAATGGATACCTTGAGAACCTCTCTGAGTCTTCCTCCATAAAACAATGAAAATTCTAGAAAAAAAAATGTCAAAAGCAACTTTCTCAGGACTCTGGAAATTATTCATTGGTTTGTGACAGTGAGAGGAGTGTTTGTTAAAAAGCCAAACAAAACAAAACTGCTGCACCTTGGTAACAAAAGCAGGGTTTTTGGCTTTTATGCTTGGCCTATTCCCACTCCTCTCTCCAAATATATTCATTATTAATCTAATTTTAAAACTTCACGGTAGTCTTGAAAACAAGTAGCCTCACAACCACAATAGCAGCAAAAGCTAGGAGTCTTAGAACAACCAGAAAGAGCAGATAAGGATTTCAGCTCTTCAGAACATCCCTTTTCCATACTATTGTTACTATTAGATTTATACATCTAGAAAAGTTTGATTTACAGGGAATTGTCATAATTTAACCTAACTCAGAGCTCAGTGCACTATAGAATCTCTACCTCCATGGCCTTTGTTGGAAAAAATCAATGGCAATTGTTTAATCATTGTAGCCTTCTAAATCTGCAATACCATTGAGGCAAATATGGGCCTAACAAAAAGTTAAAAGTGATATTTGAGGATCAAAAATGTCCAAAGGAAACACTGGAAATTTCTAACATAGTTCTGTAACTACTTCTGTGTACATGTTCAAGGCTGTGCACATGCTCAAGAAAAACATGGGAGCACCCCAATCTCTCAGATGTGGCTGAAATTTAAGTACTATCCAAACAGGAAATAAAGGATAAGGCAGAGTTTTGAACAGCCTGTGCACTGAAGGCATGTCTTAACCGACATACAGATACCCTTTGTAAAGGATGAAATATTTACTGGTTCAAGGCATTTAAAGAAATCTCTGACCAATCATTAGCTGATCAATAAGTTAATCAATCAGAGATTTCAGTGGCAACACACTGTTAAGAATACAGACTTTATAGAATTAATTCAGGAAAGTTACTAAGCAAATGAATAGCAACAATAACAACAAATCTAAGGGAGAGGGAGAAAGAAATTTCTATACTTACCATATTATACTATCTCAAATGTTCATTTTTTAACAAAAAAAATTACAAAAAAGATGAAAGTATTGCCCATACACAGGAATAAATTCATTCAATAGAAACTATCCCTAAGAGGACCCAGATGTTAAGCTTACTAGACACAGACTTAAATCAGCTAGTATAAGTGCATTCAAAGAAGTAGGACAAGCATGTCTAAAGAATTAAAGACATGACAATGATTCTCATCATTCATAAGTGAGACTATCAACAAAGAGACAGAAATTTTATAAGGGAAACATTACTCTCTGAAAATCATACAAGATGACTCAAAAACTGATGATGAAGATACTTATGTGGATGATATATGAATATAGTTAGAATACTATTGTTTTCTTGAATGTGAATTGAAAAATTGCAGTATTTTTAATGACATTATTTTATATGATACATGGTTTTAAATGTGTATAATTAAATTATGAAATTTAAAAAAAGAACCAAATAGAAATTCTGGAATTTAAAAGTACAATAACAATAATGAAGAATTCATTAGCGGGGCTCTAGAGTTGACTTGAACTGACAGAAGAAATAAGCAGCAAACTTGAAGAGAGAAACATTTATATCATCAAACTATGGAACAGAAAACAAAATAATGAAGAAAATGAGTAGTACCTCTGAGACCTGTGGTGCACCATCAAGTTGTACTAACAAATGCATAACAAATTTCCCAGAGGAGATAAGGGAGAAAAGGGGCAGAAATACTGTTTGAAAAAATTATGTCTAAAAACTTGCCCAAACAGATGAAAAACATTAATCTACATATCTAAGATGTCTTATAAACCCCAAGTAGTACAAGTTAAAAGCAGTCCACACATAGATACAGTCTGAAACACAACTCCCTCTCCATTGCCAATCCTCAGGTGCCCTGCTGGTGGTTAGGAACCTCTTACTTATCCTAACACGTCTTAAGGGAAGATGACTTGGAGAAGGAAGAAAATTAAACACAGATATAGAGGCTGGTGGAGATTCCCTTGTCTGCATGTCCCACACTGTGCACACATACACACTAGAAACAATTACCTCTTTTGAACTCCAGACCCTGGGGATCCCCAATGAGCAAATCTATCCCTGTTTCTTTGTCTGTCAGTGAATAAGTGTGAGTTTGTGAGGAATAAAAAAAAAAGGCACTCAAACTATCTAACTATAAAAAGCCACACTGTAAAATGTCAAAGACAAACTGTTATTTTCTCATTGGTACTCTTAAGATTACAAACCGTAGTAAGTCACACTGTAAAATTTTAAAACAGTCACACTGTAAAAAAGTCAAAGACAAAGAGAGGATAAAAAAAAAACAGTAAGAGAAAAAAGCTTACCACATACAAGAAATTCTCAATAAACAGATGACTTCTCATCATAAACAATGGATTTGTGGGGAGGGATGGAGTGGGAGGTTGGGGTTAGCAGCTGTAAGTGTTTATATATAGAATGGATAAGCAACAAGGTCCTACTGTATAGCACAGAGAACTATATTCAGTATCCTATGATAAACCACAATGGAAAACTATAAAATAGAATATATATGTATAACTGAATCACTTTGCTGTATAGCAGAAATTAACACAACATTGTAAATCAACTATACTTAAATAAAAATTGATAAAAACACAGAAAAAAAAGAACAATGGAGACAGTGAAATAATATATTCAAAGTGCTGAAAGAAAAAGACTGTCAAATACAAACTCAATAGCCAGCAAAACTGTCCTTCAAAGTAAAAGGAGAAAACAAGACATTCCCAGATAAACAAAACTCTAGAGAATATTTTGCTAACAGATATATCCTATAAGAAATATTATAGGGAGTCCATTATGTTAAATGAAAGGACACTGGACAATAAGTTAAATCAACATGAAGAACTAAAGAGTACTTGAGAACTACATAGGTGTATGTAGAAGACTGTATAAATATGTTTTTGATATCTTTTATTTTACCATTTTATTTAAAACATAATTGCATAAAGTAAGGGTTAAAAAACTGTGTTAATGGGTTTATAATATATACATATGCAATTTGGATGACCATAAAGTTACAAAGGAAGGATCAGTTAATGGATATATACTGAAGTAAAATTTTTATATAGTACTGAAATTAAATGGATACTAATCCAAACTAGGTTGTTTTAAGTTAAGATGATAATTTTAATCCTCAGGGAGACCACTAAGAAAATAATTAACAACAAAAAAAGAAAATGATAAGGAAATTAAATGGTATACTAGAACATATCCAAATGCAAAAGAAGTCAGTAATGGAGAAAGGGAGGAACAAAAAGACATAGGATATATAGAAAACAAGTAATACATAGCAGATATAAATCCTAGCTTATCATTAATTAAATTGAAAATAAATAGATTAAATTCTCAAATCAAAAGGTGGAGAATGGTAGAATGGATAAGAAAAAAGATCCATCTGTATGCTGTCTACAAGAGACACACTTTATATTTAAAGACAGAAATAGGTTAAAAATGAAAATATGGGAAAATACATACCATGCAAATGATTACCAAAAGTAAGCTATAATAATTTTGCTTTTTGGAACTTTCTGGAACTTAAAAAATATATTTTCAATCTGCAGGTGGTTGAATCCATGGATGCAGACTCATTGAAACAAAGGGCCTGCTGTATATTGTTTATAGTACTTCATAATTATCCTTTTAATATTTAAGCTATCTATAAGAATGTCACATCTCTTTCTTATTACTGGAATGTCTTTTCTCTTTTTATTTTCTGACTGGTCTTGCTAGATTTTTTTTCCTCTTTGATTTTATTGACCTTCTCAAAGGACACATTTTTGACTCTTGATTTTCCTTTTTGTTAATTTATTGAGGTAACATTGTTTTATAACATTATATACATTTCATGTGTACATTATATTTTGACTTCTGTACGCACTATAAGGTGCTCACCACTAAAAGTTTAGTTTCCACGCATCATCACAAAGTTGATTCCCTTTACCCATTTCATCCTCCTCTACCTCCTTTCCCTCTGGTAACCACTACTCTGTTCTCTATATCTCTGTGTTTGTTTTTGCTTTATTTGGTTTGTTCATTTATTTTGGGGTGTTTTGTTTGTTTTTTATAATCCACATGTGGATAAAATCATATGATACTTGTCTTTCTATCTGACTTATTTCACTTAGCATAATAATCTTGAGGCCAAGCCATGCTATTACAAATATCAAGATGTCATTTTTTTATGGCTGAGTAGTATCCCATTGTATATATATACAACATCTTATTATACAGCAATTCATTAATGGGCACTTAGGTTGTTTCCATATCTTGCTATTGTAAATAATGTTGTAATGAACATAGGGATCCATATATCTTTTCAAATTAGTGTTTTATATTCTTCACAAAAACATCCCAAAGTGGAATAGATGGATCATATGGTAATTCTATTTTTAATTTTTGAGGAAACTCCATTCTGCTTTCCATACTGGCTGTACCAATTTACATTACTACCAACAGTATATGAGGGTTCCCTTTTCTCCACATTCTCTCCAACACTTGTTATTTCTTGCCTTTTTGATAATAGTCATTCAAACTGGCATGAGGTGATATCTCATTGTGGTTTTGATTTACATTTCCCTAATAATTAGTGATGTTGAACATCTTTTCATGTGCCTATTGGCCACCTATACGTCTTCTTTGGAAAAATGTCTATTCAGCTTTTCTACCCATCTTTTAATCAGGTTGTTTGTTTGTTCTGTTGTTGTTGTTCAGTTGTATGAGTTCTTTATGTATTTTGGATATCAACCCCTTATCAGATATATGATTTGCAAATATCTTCTCCTATTTGATAGGTTGTCTTTCATTTGGTTGATGGTTTCCTTTGCTGTGCAGAAGCTTTTTGGTTTGATGTAGCCCCATTCACTTATTTGCTTTTGTTTCCCTTGCCTCACAAGATATACCTAGAAACACATTGTTAAGATCTATGTCAAAGAGCATTCTGTCCATGTTTTCTTTTATGAGTTTTATGGTTTCAGGTCTTACATTCAAGACTTTAATGCATTTTGAATTACTTTTTGTATGGTGTGGCATAGTGGTCTAGTTTCATTCTTTTGCAAGTTCAGTTTTCCCCAAAACATTTATTGACAAGAATATCCTTTCTCCACTGTATGTTCTTTGCTCTTTTGTCATAAATTAATTGTCCATACACAGGTGGGTTTATTTCTGGGTTCTCAATTTGGTTCCACTGATGTTTGTTTTTCTGCCAATACTGTATTGTTTTGATTGCTATCGCTTTGTGGTATCATTGATTTTCTTTATTATCTTCCTGACTATAATTAGTTTATACTCTTTACTTTCTTCTTCTTTGTGTTTAACTTGCCATCATTTTTTAGTTTTTAAAGATGGAGGCATACATTACTGATTTGAGAGTTTTCTACTTTTCTGATATAAGTATTTGTACTAGAACTCTAATGCTGTATAACAAATTACCAGAAAACACAGTAGCTTGAAAACAACATTTATTACCTCATAGTGTCCGTGGCTCAGGAAGCATTAATGGCACAGCTCAGTGGTTATGCCTCAAGGTCTTTCTGTCTTTCATAAAATAGCTGGGACTGTAGTCTCACTTAAAGGCTTAACTCAAAGAGAACACACTTTTAAGCTCTCTCACACAGCTAATGAAATGCTTTAACTCTTCACTGTCTGCTGGAAAAAGACTCTTCCACTTCTTATCATGTGGTACTCTATATAGCCTGTCTGAATAAACTTATGACATGGCTTCTGGCTTTTTCCAGAACAGTGATCTAAAAATGAGAAAGTCCATGCCAAATGAAGCTGCAATCTTTTCATAATTTAATCTCATACATGACATGACATACCATAGTTTCTGCCGTACTTGATTCATTAAGTCTATCCCACACTCAAAGGTAAGGGAGTAAAAATATTTGCTTTCCTCTTCTGAGCAAAATACATTCTTCTCCTCCCAAGACTCCCAGATGTCTCATTTCATTGCCAAATAAGCTCTAAGTTCAAAATTTTATAACGTGAATCAGGTCCAGGTGTGGATACTGCTCTGTGACTGTAGTTCCATAATTACAGCTTCTAGAATACAGCCCCTCTCAATCTATAGACCTGCAAAACTAAAACAAAAAATCTGTCTCACACAATCCCAATATACAGTAGTGGAGCAGGCATAGAATAAGAGCTATAGCCACACTTGTTCAAAAAGAGAAAAATATAGCAGGTGGAATCACTAGCACAAAAAGCCCACAGCAATTCTGAAATACAGCCAGGCAAATATTGGAAATTCCTTGTAGGTCTGAAAATCTGGGAATAATTTGCTATGGCTCTCAGTTCTGTCCTCTGGGCTGTTGATTCTGCATTCTGAGTCATCTTTCCTTCATCATAAAAGACACAGACTGCTTGTAACTGGGTGGTTTTCTCAGTCTCCTACCTGCCAATAGAATTTGGGAGGTCCCAAGTCCTCTTGAAGTTCCTTTTGCATGGTCTCTAGGTCTTTCAGTCAACTGGTGATCTTTCTGTATATATAATCCTTCAAAAATCCTTGTGGATCCTCTCTGACTTACTGGAGCCTATTCCATTAGATAAAAGTTACACACATAGATTTCGTTAACATATGCCCTTTTCTATTTCTGTATTTTGAGTTTTTGATAAAAATGCTGAGGGAAGACACCCTGAAGCTTCCTAACCATCCTATAGAGAAGATGTGTGAGGCACAACTTTGTTCTATTTAGAGAGCATTTTGTCTCACTGAATAGCACCCTGATACATCACTGTTGATCTTCCTGAGATCTTAACAAAAGATTTTGCAGTCACTCTCTTGGCTTAGACATTAATGCATTGTGTTTTATTTTTTACTCAGACGGCATTGATTAATTTTAGCAATTGTTGTCTATAGAGACAGAATTTTCAAAACCATCAAGTTCCAGCTCCTTCATGTTTAAAAGCACTTTCTTAATTTACCTCTCTTCTCTTGAATTTTATGTTAAGCAGCAAGGAAATAAACAAGTAGCACATTCAAAATTTGACTGGAAATATCCTTAGCCAGGGGCTTCCCTGGTGGTACAGTGGTTAAGAATCCTCCTGCCAATGCAGGGGACATGGGTTTGAACCCTGGTCCAGGAAGATCCCACATGCCATGGAGCGACTAAGCCCATGCACCACAACTACTGAGCCTGCGTTCTAGAGCCTGCGAGCCACAACGACTGAAGCCCACGTGCCACAACTACTGAAGCCCACGTGCCTAGAGCCTCTGCTCCACAACAAGAGAAGCCACTGCGATGAGAAGCCTGCACACTGCAATGAAGAGTAGCCCCCCCTCGCTGCAACTAGAGAAAGCCCATGCACAGCAATAAAGACCCAACACAACCAAAAATATAAAAATAAAATAAATACATTTATTTTTTAAAAAAGAAATATACTTAGCTAGATAATCCAGTTCATCAGGTATATTTTCTATCAATACTTTCAACATGACTGACGGTGTCCATGTTGTACTTTCTACCACTATGTAACAAGCATCTCCCTTCTTCCAGTTTCCAATAACATTTAGGTCACTTTCCTGAATGTCCTCAGCAGCAGCCTTATCTAATACCATGAGACTTCTGCTAATAGTTTCTTAAAGGCATTTAGGTTTTCCATAATAGACTCAGCAAAGACTGCTGCCTGGTATCAATGACACACCAACATTTTAGGTTTTTTATTATGACAACATTCCATTCTCAGTATCAAAATCTCTATTACTCATATATTGCTGCATAAAAAATTATCCCTGAATTTAGAGATTTTATAAAACAAACATCTCTTATTTTACAGTTTCAATGGGCCAGAGATCTGGGTATAGCTTAGCTGGATAGTTCTGACTCAAGATTTCTCATGAGTTTACAATCAAGCTGTTGGCCAGGTTTGCAGTATCATATGAAAGCATGTCTAGGAGATCATGTACTTCCAAGCTCAAGCATATGTTTGCTGGCAGACTTTGGTTCCTCTCTGGCTGACAGCCAAAAACTACTTTCTTGCTGCATAGGCCAGTCTATAGGTTGCCTGAATGTCCTGAAATGGATACTAGCTGTCTCCAGTATAAATAATTCCTTAGAGGGCATCCAAAATGGAAACTGTGTCTTTTTATAACCTATTTTCAGAAATGACATACTGTTACTTCTGTCTTATTCTAATTATTATAAGCAAGAGACTAAATGTATCCCACACTGAAAGGGAGGGAAATTAAACTCTAACTCTTAAAAGTGTTGCGTGAAAGAAGTTGTGAGCATATTTTTAAAACCACCAGAAATTAAAATTTCTCCATAAGCATTGCTTTAAATGTTTTACACAAATTTTCTTATTTTATGTTTTTGTTTTCATTCAGTTCAATACTTCCATACTTCAATACTTCTATATTTCAATACATTAGTTCAGTACTTTCACTCAGTTCTAACTTCCCTAAGGAAGTAAGGACACATGGATTATTTGAAAGTGTGCTATTTATTTTCCAAATATTTTGGGGCTTTCTAGGTATTTTTCTGTTATTGATTTCTGATTTAATTCCATTTCTTTCAGAGAACATAATTCATATTATTGAATGTCTGTAAAGTTATTGAGATTTGTTTAATGATCCAGAATATGTCCTATCTTTTTAAATGTTAAATGTGTACTTGAGAAAAATGTGCGTTGTGTTATTGTTGGCTGAATGTTTTTATAATGTTAGTTACAGAAACTTGATTGATATTATTTTTCAACTCTTCATGCTTACTGATTTTCTGACCACTTTATCAGTTATTGATAAAGGAGTGTTAAAACATCTTACTATAATCATGAATTTGTCTATCTTTTCAGTTCTGTTAGTTTTTGCTTAACCAATTTTTAAACTCAGTTATTTAAGAGTATGATCATTTAGGATTATTATGTCCACTTGATAAACTGACCACTTTAATCATTTTTAAATAATGCTCTTTATTCCTAGCAACATTTTTTCAACTGAAAAATAGTTTTTATTATATTAATATAGCCATCCCAGCTTCTTTATTAGTTTTAGCATGCAATATCTTTCTTCCTTTTACTTTTAATCTACATGTCTATATATAGAGTATGTAATTATTGTATTGGATTTATACATGGACCTGGATTTTTATCTACACTTAAAATCTCTTGTAAAAATTAGAATATTTAGATCATTTACATTTAATGTGATTATTTAAATGTTTGAGTTAAATCTATCAGATTGTTTTATGCCCATCCTGTCAGATTTTTATCTCTTTTCTACTATTTTGTTACCTTTTTAAGGAGTAATTTGATATTTTTATGATTGCATTTTATCTTCTTTGTTGGAATGTTAGCTATACCTCTTTCTTGTTTTTTAAAAAATTAGTGGTGATCTTAGGGCTGATTTTACTTATTACAGTCTAATTTCAAGTAATAATATAACTCTTCACACAAAATATACAACTGCATACTTGTATCGCACTTCTCCAAAATAATCTAACTTTGAACCTAAAGGAACCAGAAAAAGAAGAACAAACAAAGCCCGAAGAACAGTAGAAGGAAGGCAGTAATAAAGATCAGAGAGGAAATAAAGGAAATAGTAACTTAAAAAATAGAAAAGTTCAATGAAACTAAAAGCTGGTTCTTTGAAAACATAAACAGGATAGATAACCATTAGCCAGACTCACCTTCAAAAAAGAGAGAAGGCCCAAATAACTAAAATTAGAAATAAAAGAGAAGTTACAACCAATATCACAGAAATAGCAAGGATCATAAGTGACTACTATGAACAGTTATATGGAAACAAATTGGACAACTCAGAAGAAATGGATAAATTCTTTAAAACATACAATATTCCAAGAATGAATTAGGAAAAAACAGATAATCTGAACAGACAAATTAATAATAATGAAACTGAATCAGTTAAAAACAAACAAACAAAACTCCCAACAGACAAAATTTCGAGTCCAGATGGCTTCATATGTGAATTCTACCAAACATTTAAAGAACAGTTAATACCTATTATTCTCAAATTATTCCACAAAATTGAAACTGAAAGGCCACTTCTGAACCCATTCTATGATGCCAGCATCACCCTGATAGCAAAACCAGAAAAAGACACTACAAAAAAAGAAATTACCTGTCAATATCCCTGATTAACATAGATGCAAAATTTTTCAATAAAATATTAGCAAGCTGCATTCAGCAACATGTTAAAAGGATCATATACCAGATCAAGTGAGATTTATCCCAGGGGTGCAAGGATGATACAACATCCACAAATTAATCAACATGATACACCACATTAACAAAACAAAGGATAAGAATTATGTGATCATCTTAACAGATGTAGAAAAGCATTTGACAAAACTGAACATCCTTTTACAATAAAAAGTCTCAACAAAGTGAATATAGAGAGAATATACCTGAACATAATAAAGGCTATAGATGACAAACCTAACATCATATTCAATGGTAGAAAGCTGAAAGCTTTTCATCTAAGATCAGGAACAAGACAAGGATGCCCATTCTTGACACTCTTATTCAACATAGTATTGGAAGTCCTAGGTGCAGCAGTAAGATAAGAAAAATAGATTAAAAATTATCCAAATTGGAAAGGAAAAAGTAAAACTGGTACTATTTGCAGATGTGATACTATAAATTGAAAACCCTAAAAACTCCTCCAAAAAAAACTACTAGAACTAGTAAATGAATTCAGTAAATTTGCAGGATATAAAACCAATATACAGAAATCTGTTGTATTTCTATGCATTAATATCAAACTATCAGAAAAAGAAATTAAGAAATCAATCTCATTTTACAAGTGTATCAAAAAGAATGAAATACCAAGGAATGAAGTTAACCAAGGAGATGGAAGACCTCCACTCTGAAAACTATAAGACTGATGAAAGAAATTGAAGAGGACACAAATAAATGGAAAGATATTCCATGTTTGTGAATTGGAAGAATTAATATTATTAAAATGTCCATACTACCAAAAGCAATCTACAGATACAATTCAATCCTTATCAAAATACCCATGGAATTTTTTTACAGAACTAGAACAAAGAATCCTAAAATCTGTGTGGAACCAAAAAAAGACCCCAAATAGCAATAGCAATCTTGAGAAAAAAACACAAAACTGGAGGTATCACTCTTTCTTATTTTACATTATACTACAAAGCTATAGTAAACAAAACAGTGTAGTACTGGCACAAAAACAGATAATGGAACAGAACAGAGAGCACAAAAATAAACCCATGCTTATATGCAATTATTCTATGATAAAGGAGGCAAGAATATACAATGGAGAAAAGAGTCTCTTCAATAAATGGTGTTGGGAAAACTGTACAACTACATGCAAAAGAATGAAACTAGACCACACTATTACACCCTATACAAAAATAAACTCAAAGTGGATTGAAGACTCAGACATAAGACCTGAAAACATAAAACTAGAAGAAAATATAGGCAGTACATTCTTTGATGTTTGTCTTAGCAATATTTTTTCTGGAACTGTCTCCTCAGGGCAGCAAAAGCAACAGTAAACAAGTAGGACTACATCAAACTAAAAAACCTTTGCATAGTGAAGGAAATCATCAACAGAACAAAAAGGCAAGCTACTGAATGGAGAATATGTGTGCAAATCATATGTCTGACAAGGGGTTAATATCCAAAACATATAAAGAACTCACACAACTCAATATTAAAAAACTAATAATTTGTTTTAAAAATGGCAGAGGACCTGAATAAACACTTTTCCAAAGAAGACACACAGATGACCAGCAGGCACATGAAAATATGCTCAACATCACTCATCATCAGGGAATTGCAATTCAAAACCACAATGAGATATCACCTCACACATGTCAGAATGACTGTTATCAAAAATACAAGAAATAAGAAGATGTGGAAAAAAGCAAACACTTGTGTACAGTTGGTAGTAATGTAAATTGGTGTAGCCACTATGGAAAACAGTGTGGAGGTTCCTCAAAAAATTAAAAATAGAACTACCATAAGATCCAGCATTTCCACTTCTTGGTAATTATCTGAAGAAAACAAAGACACAAATTTAAAAACATACATGCATCCAGTGCATTGCAGTGTTCATTGCACATTATTTACAATACTTAAGATACAGAATCCACCTAGTGTCTATGAATAGATGAACAGATAAAGAAGTGGTATCCATATAAAATGGAATATTACTCAGCCATAAAAAAGAACTAAATCTTGCCATTTGTGACAACATGGATAGATCTAGAGGGTATTATGCTACATGAAGTAAGTCAGATAGAGAAAGACAAATACCATATGAGTCCACTTATATGTGGAAACTAAAAAAAACAAAACAAATGAACAATCATAACAAAACAATAACAGACTCATAGATACAGAGAACAATCTGTTGCTTGCCAAAGGCTAGAGAGGTGGGAGATGGGTGATTTAGGGGAAGGAAATTAGGTGGTACAAACTTCCAGTTATAAAATAAAATCATGGGGATGTAATGTACAGCATAGGGAATGTAGTCATAATAGTGTAACAACTCTGTATGGTAACAGATGCTAACAAGACTTACTGTGGTGATCATTTCATAATGTACAAAAATATTGAATCACTACGCAGTATTACCTGAAACTAATATAATTTTGTAAATCAATTATATTTCAATAAAAATAAATGAACAAAACTTGGCAGAAGGGACAACTACAGGGTTAGTTATCTTTATTTTGGCTTTTAGCTTCAGTACAGATAACACATTCCCATGAAAGACAGTTATAGAATGTTTAAGCCACAATTTTATATTTCTGGACTGAAAAAAGAGAGGACAGAGATTGGAGCAACCCCAGCTTCTGGAACATGTGGTGTGTGTGGGAAGAAGGAACCACAAAAAAATATAGAGACCTAGAGTCACATTTTGTGTATAAACTCTGCACAAATCTCTACCACAGTGCCAAATTATAAATGTGCAGGACAAAAAGCAGGGTGTAAGCAACCCAGTTAATGGAGGAAAAAATTTTTTAAGTTAACAGAGATTTGAGTTTTCACCCAGATTTAGAGTTATTTGTTTGAGTCCAACCAAGTTAAGTGTCTGCTAAAACAAAAATATACATGCTTTCCTCAGTTACATAACAGAATTCCAGTCTCCATAACATGACTTTCACAATGTCCAGGATATAATCCAAAATTACTTGAAATATAAAGAAGCAACAAAATGTAACCCATTTTAAGAAGGAAAAACAATCAATAAAGGCCAATATAGAAATGATTTAAATGTTAGAGCTAGTCATCAAGAACTTCAAAGTAGCTCTCATAACTATACTCAATGAGGTATAGGAAAAATATGGTCATAATGAATAAAAATATAGGAAACCCTAATTGAGAAATAAAAAATATGAAAAAGAAAAATGGAAAATCCTAGATCTGAAAAATATAATTCTGAATAAAAAAGTCACTGGATGGACTTAAGGACAACTGCAAATTAAAAGAAAAAAGTCAGTGAAGTTAAAAATAGATCAATATAGAGACCTTCAAGATGGTGGAGGAGTAAGATGTGGAGATCACCTTCCTTGCCACAAATACATCAGAAATACATCTACATGTGGAACAACTCCTACACAACACCTACTGAACGCTGGCAGAAGACCTCAGACTTCCTAAAAGGCAAGAAACTCCCCATGTACCTGGGTAGGGCAAAAGAAAAAAGAAAAAACAGACAAAAGAATAGGGACAGGACCTGCACCTCTGGGAGGGAGCTGTGAAGGAGGAAAAGTTTCCACACACTAAGGAAGCCCCTTCACTGGTAGAGAAGGGGGGTGGTGGTGGGGGGAAGAGCCACAGAGAAGAGCACAGCAACAGGGGCTCAGAGGGCAAAGTGGAGAGATTCCCGCACAGAGGATCAGTGCCAACCAACAATCACCAGACCAAGAGGCTTGTCTGCTCACTTGCCAGGATGGGTGGGGGCTGGGACCTGAGGCTCCAGCTTTGGAGGTCAGATACCAGGGAGAGGACTGGGGTTGGCTGCATGAACACAGCCTGAAGGGGGCTAGTGCACCACAGCTAACTGGGAAGGAGTCCGGGAAAAAGTCTGGACCTGCCTAAGAGGCAAGAGACCAGTGTTTTGGGGTGCACAAGGAGAGGGGGTTCAGAGCACTGCCTAAGCAAGCTCCAGAGATGGGCACGAGCCGCAGCTATCAGCACAGACACCAGAGAAGGGTATGAAATGCTAAGGCTGCTGCTGCAGCCACCAAGAAGACTGTCTGCAAGCACAGGTCACTATTCACACCTCCCCTCCTGAGAGCCTGTGCAGCTCGGCACTGCCAGGGTCCAGTGATCCAGGGACAACTTACCCTGGAGAACACACGGCGCGCCACATGCTCTTGCAATGTCACGCTAGCCTCTGCCACCGCAGGGTCGCCCCACATTCCGTATCCCTCCCTCCTCCCAGCCTGAGTGAGCCAGAGCTCCCTAATCAGCTGTTGCTTTAACCCCGTCCTCTCTGGGTGGGGAACAGATGCCCTCAGGTGACCTACATGCAGAGGTGGGGCAAAATCCAAAGCTGAACCCCAGGAGCTGTGTGAACAAAGAAGAGAATGGGAAATTTCTCCCAGCAACCTCAGGAGAAGAGGATTAAATCTCCACAATCAACTTGATGTACCCAGCATCTCAGGAATGGCTGAATAGACAATGAATCATCCTAAAGTTGAGGCAGTGGACTTTGGGAGCAACTGCAGACTTGGGGTTTGCTTTCTGAATCTAATTTGTTTCTGGTTTTATGCTTATCTTAGTTTAGTATTTAGAGCTTATCATAATTGGTAGATTTGTTTATCGATTTGGTTGCTCGCTTCCTTTTTGTAAAAAAATATATATATTTTCCTTTTTCTCTTTTTGTGAGTGTGTATGTGTCTGCTTCTTTGTGTGATTTTGTCTGTATAGCTTTGATTTTGCCATCTGTCCTAGGGTTCTGTCTGGGTTTTTTTTTTTTTTTTTTTTTTTTTTAGTATAGTTTTTAGCACTTGTTATCATTGGTGGATTGGTTTTTTGGTTTGGTTGCTGTCTTCTTTCTTTCTCTCTTTCTTTTATTACTTCTTAATTCTTTTTTAATAATTATTTTTTATTTTAATAACTTTATTTTACTTTTTTCATCCTTTCTTTCTTTCTCCCTTATCTTCTGAGTCATGTGGCTGACAGGGTCTTGGTGCTCCAGCGGGGTGTCAGGCTGGTGCCTATGAGATGGGAGAGCAGAGTTCAGGACATTGGTCCACCAGAGACCTCCTGGCTCCACGTAATATCAACTGGTGAAAGCTCTCCCAGAGATCTCCATCTCAACGGTAAGACCCAGCTCCACTTGATGACCAGCAAGTTACAGTGCTGGACACCCTATGCCAAATAACTAGCAGGACAGAAATACAACCACACCCATTAGTAGAGAAGCTGCCTAAAACCATAAGAAGGTCACAGACACCCCAAAACACACCACTGGACGTGGACCTGCCCACCAGAAAGACAAGATCCAGCCTCATCCACCAGAACACAGGCACTAGTCCCCTCCACCAGGAAGCCTACACAACACACTGAACCAACCTTAGCCCCTGGGGGAAGACACCAAAAACAACAGGAACTACGAACATCTAGCCTTCAAAAAGGAGACCCCAAACACAGTAGGTGAAGCAAAATGAGAAGACAGAGAAACACACAGCAGATGAAGGAGCAAAGTAAAAACCCACCCGACCAAATAAATGAAGAGGAAACAGGCAGTCTACTTGAAAAAGAATTCAGAATAATGATAGTAAAGATGATCCAGAATCTTGGAAATAGAATGGAGAAAATACAAGAAACATTTAACAAGGACCTAGAAGAACTAACGAGCAAACAAACAATGATGAACAACACAATAAATGAAATTTAAAATTCTCTAGAAGGACTCAATAGCAGAATAACTGAGGCAGAAGAACAGATAAGTGACCTGGAAGATAAAATAGTGGAAATAACTACTGCAGAGCCGAATAAAGAAAAAAGAATGAAAAGAATTGAGGACAGTCTTAGAGATCTCTGGGACAACATTAAATGCACCAACACTAGAATTATAGGGGTTCCAGAAGAAGAAGAGAAAAAGAAAGGGACTGAGAAAATATTTGAAAGGATTATAGTTGAAAACTTCCCTAACATGGGAAAGGAAATAGTCAATCAAGTCCAGGAGGCACAGAGAGTCCAATACAGGATAAATCCAAGGAGAAACATGCCAATACACATATTAATCAAACTATCAAAAATTAAATACAAAGAAAACATATTAAAAGCAGCAAGGGAAAAACAACAAATAACACACAAGGGAATCCCCATAAGGCTAACAGCTGATCTTTCAGCAGAAACTCTGCAAGCCAGAAGGGAGTGGCAGGATATATTTAAAGTGATGAAAAGGAAAAACCTACAACCAAGATTACTCTTCCCAGCAAGGTTCTTATTCAGATTCTATGGAGAAATTAAAACCTTTACAGACAAGCAAGAGCTAAGAGAATTCAGCATCACCAAATCAGCTTTACAACAAATGCTAAAGGAACCTCTCTAGGCAGGAAACACAAGAGAAGGAAAAGACCTACAATAACGAACCCAAAACAATTAAGAAAATGGTAATAGGAACACACATATCGATAATTACCTTAAATGTAAATGGATTAAATGCTCCCACCAATAGACACACACTGGCTGAATGGATACAAAAAGAAGACCCGTATATATGCTGTCTACAAGAGACCCACTTCAAACCTAGGGACACATACAGACTGAAAGTGAGGAGGATGGAAAAATATTCCATGCAAATGGAAATCAAAAGAAAGTTGGATTGGCAAATCTCCTATCAGACAAAATAGACTTTAAAATAAAGACTATTACAAGAGACAAAGAAGGACACTACATAATGATCAAGGGATCAATCCAAGAAGATATAAAAACTGTAAATATTTATGCACCCAACATAGGAACACCTCTATACATAAGGCAAATGCTAACAGCCATAAAAGGAGAAATTGACAGTAACACAATCATAGTAGGGGACTTTAACACCCCACTTTCACCAATGGACAGATCATCCAAAATGAAGATAAATAAGGAAACACAAGCTTTAAATGATACATTAAACAAGATGGACTTAATTTATATTTATAGGACATTCCATCCAAAAACAACAGAATACACTTTCTTCTCAAGTGCTCATGGAACATTCTCCAGAATAGATGATAACTTGGGTCACAAATCAAGCCTTGGTAAAGGTAAGAAAATTGAAATTGTATTAAGTATCTTTTCTGACCACAATGCTATGAGACTAGATATCAATTACAGGAAAAAATCTGTAAAAAATACAAACACATGGAGGCTAAATGATACACTACTTAATAATCAAGAGATCACTGAAGAAATCAAAGAGGAAATGAAAACATACCTAGAAGCAAATGACAATGAAAACACGACAACCCAAACCCTATGGGATGCAGCAAAAGCAGTTCTAAGAAGGAAGTTTATAGCAATACAATCCTACCTCAAGAAACAAGAAATGTCTCAAATAAACAACCTAACCATATACCTAAAGCAACTGGAGAAAGAAGAACAAAAAAACTCCAAAGTCAGCAGAAGGAAAGAAAATCATAAAGAGCAGATCAGAAACAAATGAAGGAAATGATAGCAAAGATCAATAAAACTAATAGCTGGTTCTTTGAGAAGATAAACAAAATTGATAAACCTTTAGCCAGACTCATCAAGAAAAAAAACCTAAAAATAGAACTACCATATGGTCCAGCAATCCTACTACCGGGCATGTACCCTGAGAAAACCATAATTCAAAAAGACTCATGTACCACAATGTTCATTACAGCTCTATTTACAATAGCCAGGACATGGAAGCAACCTAAGTGTCCATCGACACATGCATGGATAAAGAAGAAGTGGCACATATATACAATGGAATATAACTCAGCCATAAAAAGAAACAAAATTGAGTTTTTGTAGTGAGGTAGATGGACCTAGAGTCTGTCATACAGAGTGAAGTAAGTCAGAAAGAGAAAAACAAATACTGTATGCTAACACATATATATGGTATCTAAAAGAAGAAAAAATGTTTCTGAAGAATGTAGGGGCAGGACAGGAATAAAGATGTAGACATAGAGAATGGACTCCCCCAGGACATGGGGAGAGGGGAAGGGTAAGCTTTGTTGAAGTGAGAGAGTGGCATGGACTTATAAATATTACCACATGTAAAATAGATAGCTAGTGGGAAGCAGCCGAATAGCACAGGGAGATCAGCTCGGTGCCTTGTGACTACCTAGAGGGGTAGGATAGGGAGGGTGGGAGGGAGACGCAAGAGGGAGGAGATATGGGGATGTATGTATATGTATAGCTGATTCACTTTGTTATACAGCAGAAACTAACATACCATTGTAAAGCAATTATACTCCAATTAAAAAAACAAATCAATAAATCAAAATAAGTAGATTACAATGTGAGAGGAAAGAGAACAAGGCAGAAAAAATATTTTAGAATAATGCCAAATTTTTCCAAGTTTTGTAAAAGATATAAATTTACAGTTTTAAGAACCTTAGAAAGTTTCAAGCCACATAAAGATGAATAAAACCATACTTATGCATATAGTTAACCTGTTGATATCAAAGATAAAGATAAAATCTTGAAAACAACAGGGGACTATGACATATTTTATTCAGGAGGAAACCAATTTACATAACTGTTAATGTCTCATCAGAATCTACAGACGCAAGAGACAATGAGATTACATTCTCAAGGTTCTGAGAAGAAAATCAATGTACTGCAATTTCAAAAATAGAAAAATATGAGAATTTGTCAAACATTTATTACCAAAAATGCTTAGTGAAATTGTTCAAGCTGAATGAAAATAATTCCAAATAGAAATTCAGATATTCAAGAAGGAATAAAGAACATTGGAAATGGCAAATGATCATAAACACAAAAGATGTTCTTTCCTCTTAATTTGTTTAAAAAATATATACAGAGATTACTTAAAGCAAAAGTTATGTTTTGTTGTGAACTTCATAATGTATGTATGACAGCTAGAGAGGTTTGGTTGATGGGGTAAATAGACCTATAGAGTCCCCAGGTTTCTACATTTTATATGCAGTAGTACAATAATACAAAAATAGACTCAAAAAATTAAGGATATACATTTAATCCACAGAGCAACTGCCAGAAGATATTCAGAAGCACAGCTAAAAAGCTAATAGATAAATTAAATGGCTTTAAATATATTCAAATAACCCAAAACAATGGAGCAAAAAATGAGATGAACAGAAATAAATAACAAAATAGAGCTAAATCCAAGCATATCATTAATTAATTATAATGTTACTAGACAAAACAGGCTAATCAGGAAGCCAAATTTATTAATATTGACAAGAAACAAGCCTAAGTATATGCTGTCTAAAGAGACACTTTTAGAATAATGCACAGATATGTTAGAAGTAAATAGATAAGAAATATATATATATAAAATATTACACAAACAGTAATTATAAAGGCTGGTAACCATATCTTTGTAAAATAAAATAGACTTTAAGATAAAGAGCATTACCACAGATAGAAACGAATAATATTAAAGAGCTATATCATCAGGAAGACATAATGATCAGAAATATAGATGTACCTAATTAGTAACTTCAAATTGCATGAGTCAAAAATTGACAGAGGGCTTCCCTGGTGGTGCAGTGGTTGAGAGTCCGCCTGTCGATGCAGGGGACATGGGATCGAGCCCTGGTCCAGGAAGATCCCACATGCTGCGGAGCGGCTGGGCCTGTGAGCCATGGCCGCTGAGCCTGTGTGTCCGGAGCCTGTGCTCCGCAACGGGAGAGGCCACAACAGTGACAGGCCCGCATAACGCAAAAACAAAAACAAACAAACAAAAAATGACAGAATTAAAGGAAGACTAGTTAATTCCACAATCATAAATGGAGATTTTAACACTCTTCTCTCATCGATTGATAGAATACTAGACAAATATCTGTAAATACATAAAAGGTCTGAGAGGTATTCTCAACCACTTTTATTGAATTTATATTTATGCAATAGTATAATTAACCACTTCAGGATACACAAGCTGTTTAAATGGACATGGTACATTTATCATAGGTCATATCTTGGGTCATGACACCAGTCTCTATAAATTTAAATCAGCAAATATCATACAAAGTATGTTCTACTGCCACAATGATAGTAAATTTGAAATAAACAGCATTCTATCTAAGAAAATCCCATCAGAAATTGAAAGACACATATCTAAATAATCTATGGGTCAAATAATAAATCACAGGTAAATTAGAAAATAGTCCAAGCTGAATGGTAGAGAAATTACAACATAACAAAACTTGTGGGATACAGCCAAAGGAGTTCTTACCGGGAAATGTATTAATCTTTCATGATTATATTAGGAAAGAAAAAGGTAGAAAATCAATGACCTAAGTTTTCACTTTCCCAGGCTAGAAAAGTAGAGCAAAATAATACACCAATGTAAGTAGAAGGAGGACAGTGATAAAGATAAGACCAGAAATTAACAAAAAAAGAATATGAAATATTAATAAATTCTGTCTTTCTTGTTGCCTCTGCTGCTAATACCTCTATCAAATTCCTCCACTTTTTTCATATATTGTTTTTCCTTTGGCTATTTGGAGATTCAATCCCTGTGAGTACTTTTTAGATAACAGCCAAAGATTTGACTATGGTTTATATCAAATTTTGGGGCTTTCCTTCTGTGGCTCCCTACTTTGTGGACTTTTATTTTCTTTCCAGCCATGTTGACATCTCTGAATTCCTCAGGTCAATAGGATTTTGGTTTTCTCCTTGACCTTTATCTGCCAGCATACTGTATTGACTGGGTAGTAGTAGCCTCAGAGCAAAGTTGTATAAATGCAGATCTTGCTCTGGGTGGTTCTCTTTATTTAAGAGGCTAATTGCTCCAGTATCTCCTCATTTGTGGTTGCTTTCCAATGTCTTAAAGCAATTTTCCAAAGTTTTCATTGTTTTCAGCAGGAGAGTTATTCTGATTCAAGATCCTCTGCTCGAGGTCCTCCATGTAATTTTTATGTTCAGACAAACCAACATCCTGGTAAAGTGCCTCTCAAATTTTAATTCACAAATGAATCATCTGGGAGTTATGCTAAAATGCAGGTTCTGATTCAGTAGGTCTGGAGTGGGGCCTAAGATCCTGCATTTTAAACAAGCTCACAGGGAACATGGATGCTGCCGTGCACAGACCACTTTTTGAGTAGTGAGGCCTTAGACTACTAACCTAGTGAAATATTGGCAGTAAACTTTACAGTGTGATACAACAGAATTTTAGAGTTTGAAACAATTCAGGTTAACACACAGCTGTTAATGGAGAAGCACTGGCTGTGGTTGTAAATTCTTATTGTCCCGAACCTAGGGATCTGAACAACTGTCAGTATTGATAAAACCTACTTCTACCTTATTAATGTTAATGGATTAAACAGCACCATGAGCCTGATTATCTGTTAGCCAATTAAGATAAGCATTGAACTTGTCTTTATAGTATATTTATTGCGATTGCAAATATTGATGTATTCCATGTTAAATACTGGCCAATATATCAAGTACACAATTTTGCCCTGGGCAGATTCCTATACAACCACTGAAAACATATTTTAAAAAGGACAGTGCTAACTTTTCTCCGGAAAAAAAAAAAACGGATTTGCATCTTAATGGGCGATAATAATGAAATTTCTTCCAAGGATCTGAAAGGAAGTTATCTCCTCCATCTTTATAATATCCACAGTCAGTCACTACCATAGGCAGCCCTCTTTAGATAACCCCTCCCTAGGCTCAACAAACTCAGCCATTAAATTGTACAGATTTTATCTTCTAAATAATTAACCAATCCAACTCCTACCAGCTCCATCCTTGCTATCACTTCCTTAACTTAAGTAATGAATACCTCTCTTGACTGCTATTCCTTTTTTCCTTCAGGTCCACATCCAACTCTTCCACCCAAGTAATATATTTAGCCCCCTCCTTAAAACATCTACAATATAAAGGTCAAGCTACTCAATGTGACATAGAAGGCACTTCATGAGCTTATCTCTACCTGTCACTATGCTTTCTTATCCCATGAGTCCTTTCCTCTCAAATTATATTTCAGTGGTGATAAACCGTTGTACTCATACTGGCCATGCTATTTCTCCCCTTCATGCATTGGCCCTATTTGCAATAATTTTTCCTATCTCTATCAAAACCATCCATCTCCTTCCTCTGGATTAGTCTTAATTCCCTTTTAGATTTAACTCAGTTGTCATCTTCTCCAGAAGCCAACCAGATGCTTATTGCCAAGTTCCTTAGTGTACACATAATGCCCAGTGAGTACTTCTACCTCCGATGTATCACATACCAATAAATTATCTGTTTTTATTTTTGTCTCCTTCTTAGATTATAACATATAAATCAGTCTTAATGTTGCCTTTATCTCTGTGTAAAAGTCCAGGCGGGCACTAAGTTAGAGTTCAGTAAGGCCTGATAAAACATATTAATGAGAAAATCATTCAATTATCTGAACAACTGGTACTAGAGTTTCTCTGGCTTAAATTTAAGAAACTGCCTTGTTCATCTGTATTAAATGAAAGGAGTAAAATGTTAAGAGTATTGTCTAGCAAGAGAGAAAGAGATAATTAAACTAATAGGTAATAGGAATTTGAGGGAATAGCAGGAAAAAGGAGAAAGGTAAAGAGGAACAAAAGAAGGTGGAATAATGTGATGGAAGGCTAGAGTCTGGAGCCTGGGGAGATGGGTAGTCAGAGGGAAATCCCAGTGGCTTGGTTGTGGACATTTTTTGTTCTGGGTTTTTGTTTCTCTCTTTCCTCAGTATGTGTACTGTCTACCCAATACCTCCCTTTTCTTTTGAAAACAGAACCCCTCTTCTTTCAGACTGTTATAAACATTTAGTTCCAGAGGAAGCTACCAAGTTCATTCATGCTATTAGGAAATACTAGACACCTTCTATGTGCCAGGGACTGTCCTAAGATGTAGTGATAGAGCAACCAAGGGGAAGCTACCAAGTTCAAAATGAGTCCAACACCCTGTACATGGCTGAGTGGCCAAGGAAAGGAGTTGGGGAACAGAATGGCTGAAGCCAAGTACTGTGTTTTGTTGGCCACATCTGAATGATCTGGTGGACAGCTGACCCAAGCTGGGCCAATTACAGCCTTTCAGTGATGTAAGTTTTTATAAACAGGCACATCAAATACCCAATGTTAAGTTTTTGTGATGTGATAATGTAAACTCACTATTGTAACTCTTTAATTACTCCCAAGTTTTTAGGAAATACTGACCTATTGATACAGAGTTGTTAAATGATATGAAGGAACAATAAGATCAGGCAGTAAAGGCAAAATACATTGCCTCTCATTCATGCCTTCCCAGACATCTATATAATGGAGCGTCATTCTAACAAGGAAAAGTGTAACCCCAGACCATCATGTGGTGATAAGTTTGGAAGAGAGTGAATATGTGAAGGCAGTTCTGGGAATAATAGGGGGGAGCAGCTTCTCAGTGATGACTCCACAAGGGTTTTGATACAAACTCCCATAACCAAGGATACATGAGAGGAAGCTATCCTTAAATGTTTAACTCTCATGTGTGGGTTGCATTTGTGTACTTTACATGTGTTGGGTCCTGCTCAGTCCCCTGGAAATCATAGGTAATCCTCTTGCCTCCTCACTGCCACTTGGGGCTCTATTCTCTCTCCTCTTTTCCTCCTTTTACTCAGACCAAGCAATTTCTGCTCACACAAAGGTGACTCTCAGGTGGGATCTCTGGTAACAGAGTTGAAACAGGGTGGGTGAGAAGTAAGAGGGTCTAATAATGTGATCATTTCTTTCATTTTTTGCCATCCTTGCCTACACATGCACAAGCACACATACACACACACAGAGCTACTTGAATTAGGGAACACAATTCTATTTATTATCTGGGTCCTAACTTCACTCCTCATCTCCCTACTTTCACTTTTGAGTTACCAGCCCTAATCCAGTTCCTACAACAAAATGCTCAGAAAGGCTACTCTAGAGTTCCCTACTAAATACAAATGACTCCTCCATCAGTCTTTTGTGGATGGAAAGAGTCAGCATGGATGTGCGGGACAGTCTTGCTGTTTATAATCTAAATATAAGCTCTAAAGAATAAACATATATCAGGAGGCTCTAGTACTCATATATATTTCTTCATTGTTACTATTAGAAAAGTCACTTCAAAAATCTCAGAACGTCTCTGTGATTGCTTTAGGCACAGAAACTTGTCACTCTATTCTGCTGGGAAGGAAACTAGGACAAGTTATAAAGATAAGTAGGAGTGGTCACAGAAGACAGAGGGGGCAACCAGGCAGATAGCTAAGGACAAATTAATTCCCTATAAGCCACCACGGACCTTTGCAGTTCCTGAGCTTTTTGAGCCTCTTTTATTGAAATTCTCCAACTTTCATGCTCACCGTCCTACTTATGTTGCTCTCCAATCCCAGCTCATTGATTAACCAATATTTAATTTGCATTTCTATGTACTAGCTATTGTTCTTGGAACTGTGGATACCATCATGAACTGAATATAATCTTGACCTAAAATGCTTAGTACACTAGGAGGGAGAGACAAATAATCAAGCAGTTAAATATGGTATCATAAATACTACCATTGGACAAAGCACAAAGTTCCTAACACTTCCCCGCCTCCCCACCCCTCTCCACAGACTAAGAATTTTAAAACAAGAGCCAGACTCAGGTGAATCTGTATTTGGGAAGCACCTGGCAGAGTTTCCCAAGGAGAGTTGTTGATTTTCATTCTGTTTGTACATTTACTACAGTCATAAACTCAACCTTTAATTTCTTCTGGGTGGAATCCTCTGATTATACCACCCACCAAATAGCTGATTAGGAAAAGGCAGTGAGCCATTTCCACTGCATTGTGGATGAGAAGCGTTCCTGCCATCTCAAAATAGAAGTCAGGGAATATTTTTTTTTCTCAGAAAATATTACATATACAGTTCAATTTTATAGTTATATTTCAGATAAATCAAAGGTTAAAGATGATTTTATATACCAGTTTTAGAATTTAAGCACCACTCTGACATAAAGAAAAGACATTCTAAGTTATATGCAAATGGTTTATAATGAATTTATACTAACTTTTTAGTAAGTCAGATACACATGCATCTCAATTTAACATACTGGGGAAAAGTTAGACTCAAGATTATGAAGTGACTTTAGATATTTTTATCTCCTTTATTTAAAAAAATATAATTTTAAACGGCTTATAGAAATGACTAGGAAAATGAAATAAATTATAAAGTAAGGAGTAAAAGAAAAAATTTGTCCCATAAATTACCTAAAGCTATCTTGAGGAAGAAAGGTTATTTCACAGTCCATAATTCTGTGTATCCTCACGGTGAGAACACTTAAGTCCCTGAAGCTCTTGTTCATATTTATGAGAAAGTTAAGCCCTTAGAATGTGAAAGGGAAGAGAGCATATGGTACCCTAAAAGACTAGATAACTTTAAAAGTGATCATAAAATCAGGGACCCTTAAGATAGATTGCTCATGTTAATTCCAATGAAAATTAACCAATTCTTCTTCAAACTATTTCTCAGCCATTGTCATAGTGAACTAGTGGCAAATGGAGAAAGGTTTCCTTCCTTTTTCTTCTTTAAACCCTGACATAGAAATAGGGATTCTCCTCAAGGTGACAGAGATAACTCAATTTGCCTTGCATGGAATTCAGAGTAAAGACATATCTGCAAGGTTAAAATTCATGGCTCATGTACAACTACTCCTTGTAATGAGGTCATCTATCTAGTTAAGGGTTAAAGGATCCAGATTTGCATTGACTCACCATTTCTGAGCATGAGCTATTTTTTAATCTTATTTCTACTTATTTATGTTTCATTATGTTTCATTTGGCTTACCTGAAAAAGAAAGAAATTTGGGAATAACAAAGCACTGGGGTATATCCTAATGTACCCACTATTTATGCTATAAAGAAATACCTCTCGAGACTCTGAATTCTTTAAGAGACTGAATCATTCAGAAGTAACTCAGAAGAAATAATCAATGAAGGAATGCTGAAAATAATGCTGTTTTTCTGGCTTTGCCTACTCAGACACTAGACTCTCTTCTCTGAGTATCAAGTATTGTCCAGATATTTACATATGAAAACAATAAAATTGTTTTCTTTTTAAAAATCAGGGTATAAGGGAAACAAGAGATTTGCTGAAAATGTCTGAACCCATAATCTGAAGTAAGAACTCTGAAGTTTCCTACATACACAAAAAATAGGAGTGTTTAATGCTCTCTGATAGTTGTTTCTGCACTCTGCATGTTAGAAAACTGGGAATTGACCTTTAAATAGTACAGCTAAAGGAACAGTATGCTCCAGTCAGAATGCTCTCCAGCGTGACAAACTGAAGTGGTCCATTCCTTAATTCTGAGCTCCAATTACCAGTTATCTCTTTAATACTTAAAATATAAAATTTGAGGGCTAAATAACTTACTAAATTATTTTTACAGAAATCTTTGTTCCACTTCAATATGCTCTGCAAAAGACAAGATATGAGGGAGATGCTGCCTTTTCCCACGTACATTGAAAAAATTTATATCTGTGTTCTCTTTTGTCATGGTTGGGTTTTTGGTGCTTGTGTTCTGGGGTGATAAGATGTATGCTTTGGACCCACTTTGGAGAAAAAGTCCCTTCTGCTTGGAGTCTTCAACCTAAAATTTCTACCACAACATAAAATCATTAGCACCATTTGCCACCTCCATGGCAGCAATGGCTCAGAAAGGAGCTTGATGCGATTACTATTTATTGTAGCAAGCTCTCATAGATTAGGCTACAGAAAGATGGAAAAATCATTCTGTAGAGGTAGAGGGGAAGCAAGAGGGAAATGATGTCAAATATGGGAGATCATTAGAATAGGATGCAGATGTGAAAGATAAAGACAAGAAATGTTAGAGTCTTAAGATTCTTCTCCAAAAAGTTAAATGTAATCCTTGTGAAGAACCTACAATTTGTCACATTCCATAGCAAATAGGAGAGAGACATAGATATTATAAAATAAGTATTATATATCCTCTACAGAGGCTTTTCTGGTGGCACAATGGTTAAGAATCTGCCTGCCACTGCAGGGGACATGGGTTGGAGCCCTGGTCCAGGAAGATCCCACATGCTGTGGAGCAACTAAGCCCGTGCACCACACTTACTGAGCCTGTGCTCTAGAGCCTGCAAGCCACAACTACTGAAGCCCACGCACCTAGAGCCTGTGCTCTGCAACATGAGAAGCCACTGCAATGAGAAGCCCCGGGCACCGCAACGAAGAGTAGCCCCCACTCGCCGCAACTAGAGAAAGCCCGTGCTCAGCAACGAAGACCCAATGCAGCCAAAAATAAATAAATAAGATAAATTTTAAAAAATATATTTTAAAAATCCTTCTACAGATTCTAAGAATCAGAGGTGGTGCGTTGCGGTGGTAGTTAGTGATACCCCGTTTCAAAAGAACAAATATGTTTAGTAGTGATCTATTTTTGTTGCTTTCTGTTTATTCACTTTCCCAGAATCCTTTCTCCTTCCTTGTTTTTTTCTCCTTCCTTTTGATAATAAAAACTGCATCTTCTCTTGATGACCTACCCCTTTCCCTCTCTTAGACCTGTAGTTCACGTGGCACTGAATTTCCCCTCTGGTTCCAAGAAAGCACAGGCAACCTAGACATGGGCAATCAGAGTATGACGTCTCCTGGCCACATGCATCACATCTCGGGATTTTACTAGAACTATCAGGAAAGAGGCACCCTCTCTTTCTTTAAGGCACATGTTATCCTGGAGCCCCTGGGAGTCTTACTCGCTACTACAGGCAGAGAGCCTGCTGAGCAAATCTGAGGAGTGGGGAGAGTGAGGCCTGGAAACACCAATTGGCCTAAAGGCAGATGTGCTGCAAATATTTTCAGCAGTAAATAAATTTCATTTATTATGCTTGTAACTTAAACTAGCTAAGTTGGATTTCTGTAACTTGAATCTGAAAGACTCATAGTTAGAACATGTTATAAGGCAAACATAATTTTCTCCGTGTAACTGCATCTTTAAAAGTTTAAATAAGTCCTGGGACTTCTCTGGTGGTCCAGTGGTTAAGACCCCGTGCTCCCAACGCAGGGGGCCTGGGGTTTGATCCCTAGTCAAGGTTTGATCCCTAGATCCCGCATGCTGCAACTAAGAAACCACATGCCGCAACTAAGAAACCACGTGCCGCAACTAAAATGATCCTGCACACTGCAATGAAGATCCTGCATGTGGCAACGGAGATCCCACGTGCTGTAACTAAGACCTGGTGCAGCCCAATAAAAATTAATGAATAAATAAATAAACATTAAAAAAAGTTCAAGTAAGTCCTAACAACTATGACACTAGGAAGTGGCTTAGGCCAAATTAGAACCTTCAAAAACCATAAGTATGAATTATGCTCTCTTCAGGAACACATACCTGCTATGCTATGAGAAGCTTTCCTATATTTATTGACTGCTACCCAATTCTGCTGACATACATAGGGAATAATAAACAATGTCAACATTCTAATATTATAGCACTTTCACAATCATTAACTTATTTTGGTGCTCAATTTCGCCACTTCTATTCAATATCACACTGAAGTTCCTTGTCAGTAAAATAAGGCAAGAAAACAAAAATTCAAGGCATAAAATAGGGGAAGAAAGAAGTAAAACTGTCTTTATTCACAGATGACATAATCATGTATGTCAAAACTGTAAGGAATTTTAAAAATAGCTATTGATACTAATAATTAAGTTAGGCAAAATTGCAGAAAATAAAGTCATTTTACAGATGTTTTCTACCTACTAGCCACAAATAATCAGAGAATTAAATATAAAATGACCACTTATAATAACATCCAAAAACATGAAATATAATATTTACATAATCTTTTTTTCATTTTAAAGTTTCTGAGTTTTCTGTTTTGTGTTTCTTTTTTCATCCAAGGATTATTTAGACCATGTTTCTTAATTTCATAGTAGTTCAGGGGTTTTTCTGCAATCTTTTTATTATTCTATAGTATATTTTAAAATGGAAGTCTTAATCCTCTGAGTTCATTTTACAAACAACTAAGGCAGGGGTTCTTAAATTTTAGTGCACATTAAAATCACCTGGAAGATTTTCTAAAACATAGATTGCTGGATCCCATCCCCAAATTTCTATTTCAGTAGCTATGGGAGGTAGATTAGCAAGTTTTCTAACTAGTTCCTGGGTGATGTTGACCCCTACTACTGGTCTAGGAGCCACACTTTGAAAATCGTTGCACTACAAGATAAATATACAGGTTTGAAATTTGAAAAATACTGTTAAAAAATTAAAATAAAATGAACTTTCAGTAAGGCTTACACATAGCTGCTCAGTACCTTTCTCAAGGTCACACATTTAAAAATGACAGATCAGTATCTCCTGACTCTCAGAAAAGTAATGACCCAACACATCATACCATCTCCTTTGGTTCATTATAAGATTGAAGATTCTAGAAGTTAGACCTATTTAAGAATGGAAAGGACTAAGACTTCCATATTCAGGCAGACATTAGAGAATCAGTCAGAAGAGATCATTTTGAGGAATCTTATATATTAGACTGGAGGCTAATCTGAACTACTTCTGAGATTTGAAGGCTTACAAATCTAAGAACGCAAAGGAGAATAAAGCTGATGGATAGAGTTCATGAAAAAGAATAGAGCAACCATTGGGCTTGGAGTTCAGGAAGAAGGACTAAGTAAGAATAATTGCTTTGGAGTTACTAGATTTGAAAAAAGTGTTCATAATAGATTGATCAAATCAAGAAAAGTTTCTAAATCAAGGGAGAAGTCTTGAGGTTATTATGACATTTAAAGTTTTTAAATGTAATAATTCAATTACCTAGTACAAAACCCAAGAAATACGACTAATAAAAAGACACCATGACCTACAAAGCTGGCATAATGTAAACTTTTGTGCTGCTGATTATAATCTGGTTCCACAAGTTAAAATTTCTGATGAGTGTAATAATTAGAGATGGTAAAACTGGAGCTCACTGTACTTTGATAACTTACCTAATATCAATTTATCCAGTAAGCCTCATAGCTACCTCCTGGGCTTTGTGAGACTAAAACTACATTGTTCACTATGCCATAAATGAATAGTTTGATCTACATCCCAAGTGACCACGTATATTTTCATACAAAGCAGGACCTTTTGTTAGTGAAATAACCTATTATTAATAATAATTCTGAGGAAACATAGTGGGTAGCTTTTTGCCTAGGACTAGGTTCTGCATCCCCATGAGACAATCCAAAAGATAAGGCAGTTGCTGATGGAGACAGCCACAAGTGCCATACACTCTATTTTGAGACCCATCCTCTAAGCTACTCAAATGTACCTGAAAGCAGCACAATCAAAATTTTATTTTTAATATTCACATATATTTGTTCTTCCACACTCCAAAAGTGCACCCTTTTTCTCACTTCACGTGATGAAACTTACCCATTATTTCTTTCTACACTTTTTAGGTTATTTGCCACGGTCATTTTGAAACATTCTCCTTCACTGCCTGCCAGCTGGAACTGCCCTTCAATGTCTAACCCTTCAGATCCCTCCTTCTTTATGAAACACATTGCATGGTATAATTAAAGTAGATTCTGTTCTGCTGCATGTTGTCTAACATTTTGCTTTGTGCCTGAGAGAGCTATTTATTTTAGCGGCCACAGAATCTTTGGGAATTGGTAGCTCCCAATGAGGGTCAGTAGGCAGCATGAAGAACAGATGACAGCCTGCAATACCTCCTTCGCATTTCTGTAAAGAGATCTGACATTTACAAAGTACTGCATGTTGCCTTTCCCCACAAATCTCTAAAGACTTCATAAAAATAAAAGCTTAATGATTATTCCTTCACATTTGCTATGATTTCAAAAGTGCAAGATAAGCTATTTCTGATTAAACTGAAGGAGGCCTTACCATTGCAGATATGGTGAAACCATCACCAAGAATATCTGAATGCAGAAATAATAAATGTCAGAAAATCCTTTCCTAGAAACTACAGTGCCAATTCTGGAGCTGAGAATTGCTGTTCAGGGTAGGAATTTGTGTTCTGAAGAATCAACATCCCTCTTTCTACAGTACTCTGAAATTTAGATATGGTAGAATCAGGTAGCATTTAAACTGCCTAACTTCATTATTCTTCCATTTTCACTGTTTGTGAAAGAAATTTGAAAGCAAACTGAAATCTACTTTCAAATACCAGAGATAAACTTCCTTTAATGATACAGAATACCTTAAAGATTCAAACAAATCCCACAAGTTAATCTACCCCCGAATCTTTTAAATTGGATACAAAACCTGCATGCAGGGCTTCCCTGGTGGCACAGTGGTTGAGAGTCCGCCTGCCGATGCAGGGGACACGGGTTTGTGTCCCGGTCCGGGAAGATCCCACATGCCGCGGAGCGGCTGGGCCCGTGAGCCATGGCTGCTAAGCCTGCGCGTCTGGATCTTGTGCTCCGTGATGGGAGAGGCCACAACAGTGAGAGGCCCGCGTACCGCAAAAAAACAAACAAACAAAAACCTGCATGCATTAATAAGAAATGACTTAACTTTATAAATACTGCCTTATTTTTAATTTTCTGGTCTAAATACAGATTACCAAATAAGAAATTTTCTGTAATATTTCCTTCATGCAGAATTTAGGAAAGTGTTTAGATTAACTCATCTTTTCTACAGTAAATAATTTAAGTGGGGAAAAAGTTAATAATAAGTAAAAGGAGCTCTAGTGACATTTTAAAGTAAAACTCAAGGACAGTTGTGATGTGAATCAAGTCCCATTTCTCCTTCAGGGTCACATACAAAGCACAGAAAAGCTGACAGTAAATCAGTGCCGGATTTGGTAGGACAGGGAAGAAATGATTGCAAGTGCATAAGCAGGAGAAATAGCCATTTCCAAAGGATGTTTATCCAAGTGGATATTGCCACGAAGAGTTTAAGGGAAAGAAAAGTGACTCCTTAGCCTTCCTCCATTCTCCTACTCTCTGTCCCAGCCAGACTCCATCTAAACAACGGTCCTTACAGTTAGGGGTCAGGAAAAAAGAAGAACATGAGCATGCTTCTTTAAAAAAAAAAAAAGGCTCTTGTAATAAAACCTCATAAGTCACATATTCTGTTTAAATTGTTACATTCTCCAAAATTTTATGAAATTCCTGAATTTTTATTGATTATTGTGAACTATATCTTACCTATAAAAAAGTATATACCGCAGATAGTTTAGAACAAAAATTGCATGAACACCTACCTATGTACTCACCACCAGTTTAAGAAATACAACACTACCCGTTCCTTAGATGTTTTCTATATATTCCTGCATGATTGTATTACATTCTCTCTGCTCAGCATTGCCCTGATTTTCTTTCTTAGTTTTACCATGTAAAAATATGGTATACAGCTCACTTGGCTTTGAATTTTATAATAGAAGACTCATGATGTACATATTATTTTATGACATTTTTCATGTTTTTGTGGTTCATTTATGTTAATGCTTATTTCTGTAACTTATGTTTATTACTGTAAGGTATATCATTAAATGACGGACCACAATTCACTTATTCATTCTACTGTCAACAAATTATTTGGGATATTTCCAGTTTCTAAAATCAAATTCTTTTTTCCCATTAATTCTTACATTTAAAAAAAAATGTTAAACGTCCACCAAAGTTTCAAGAATAATATAATGAACCCTTCACCTAAATTAACTTTTTACCATTTAGCTAGCTACATTTGTGTACATGCAATCTCTTTCCCCATATTAAAAAGTGTGGGATACAGAAAAATCTTTGCTTGAAGGTAAATTTATAGTTTACAGATTCCATCAAGAATTTCAATAAGTTGGCAAGTACCATCTTTTAATCTAGAAAAATTCCCCAGCTTTTTTGGAGAATGTCTCAAAATTTTGATTTGGTTTGACTTCCTCATGATTGTATTTAGTTTAAAACTTTTTAAGAAATTCTACATACATGATACTGTGTTGTCATATAGTACATCACATTAATAGGCACATGATTATCAGGCTATCCCATTATTAATGATAAGTTTGATTATTTGGTTAAGGTAGTAGCCACTAGATTTCTCCATTGTAATAGTAGCTCCAAACTTCACAATTAATAAATAATGTGATGGTAATAGTTGGAAACTCTGTAAGTATCTTGTTCCCCAACAACATTTCAGTTGACGATTTTAGCATCCATTGATGATTCTTGCTTTACTCCGTTGTTTATAAAATGGTGATTTTTCTATTCCTATTGTTTTCATTGTATTTAGTAGTTGGCATTCTTCTGTAAAAAACAGCATTTCCCTTTTCCACCCCACCCCTTTAAATGTGTTTAATTTTATAACATTCACATATGAATCAAGATAAACTGCCATAATTTTAAAAATGCTCTACACAGTAGAATTGAAAGCAATAATAGACAAAAAAGTGTCATATTTCTTAAAGGTAAAAGAGTAAATTTACTGGGAACATTTAACAATTATAAATGCGTATGCATCTAATAACACAGTCTGAACATATAATGCCAAAACTCATAGAACTAAAAGGAGAAATACACAAATCCACGATCACTATAGATAACTGATAGAATAAGCAGACAAAATATCAGTAAAGATAAAGATCTGATAACATAGTAAATGAGTTAATTTAAACCACTGAATCTAATTTGACCTAATACACTGATCAACTATAGAAGATACATTATTTTGAAGTGCATCTAAAACATTTAACAAAATCAGGCAATACACGTAAATATAGCTGAGATGTTCCTAAATATTCAAAGGTTTAAAAATTACTTTTAAATAAACCACTCGCCTAAGAAAATCATATATTAGAAAATAAGAAAAACTGAAAATCAATGAACTAAGTATCCATTTCAAGAAGTTAAAGAAAATATCAAAAACCCTCTAATTAAAATTGAAAAAAGGAAATAATGAAGATAAGAACTGAAGTGCATTAAGCAGAAATCAAAGAGAAAAGCAACAAAGTCCAATGTTTATTCTTCAAAAATGACTTAAAATTTATATAACCTTAGACAAACAAAAAAGTACCCAAATGGCTAATATAAAGAATGAAAAAGGGTGACCACAAATACATGCTTCAGATACTAGAAAGAGGAAATTTGAGTAATTTTATACCAAAATATGTTAAAATGTATGTGAAATGGACAAAATCCTTATAAATACAAATTATCAAACTTACAAAAGAAAAGCCAAAAATCAGAAAAATACTTATTTATATGTTAATATATACTCATATATGTACAGCTGAATTTTTGGAGGATGTTCTCAAGAAAAGAGAAGTGAAAGAACTAAGGTAGGATAGGGAAAGCTATGAAAGACAGTAGTCTGGGTTGAGACTTGCTTCAACTGGATCCCACAGAGAAGTTCTGGCACAGAAATTACACCATACAGTCTCACCTTGAGTTAAGGGCGGCTGACTTTTTGTACTTGTGTCACTTAGTTATTGGCCAATGTCTGTCCCAAAGAATGGGATGGCAGTGTACTCCACTGGGCAAGGTGGCTTACATTGAGCTAAGAGTAATCCTCTGGCAACTGTAAATTACCAACCACAGGAGGTGAAGGATGGGTACACCAGCCAATAAAGGGCATCTGGATGGGGCATCTACCTATCCACTGTGGTCCACCCCTTGCACCATTCAGATTCACTTGTTTACTGCGGTAGTTTCACCCTATGCAGTCCGAGCTTCTTCAGGATTCTGGTTGGTGACAATTTCTGGAACTACTAAAAAAGGAAAATTAGCAGGTCAAATTACAGCCCTGGTGCTATAGTTGGTCCTGAAGCCATAACTATAATCATCATCTCCCTCTTCTGCTTCCCCTTCTGGATTTCTCTGAAGTTTGGCTACCATTTCTGCTAATTTAAATAGCTTGCCTGGTAGACTGACCCAGATCAGTGAGTCCTCAAGGGACTCTGACAATCTTTGGAGACATTTTTGGTTGTCAAAACTGAAGTAAGTGCTATTACTTTCTATTGGGTAGAGGCCAGGGAAGCTGCTAGACATCCTACAATGCATAGGACAGCTTTCCTCAACAAAGCACTATCCAGTCTAAAATGTCAATAAAGCTGAGGTTGAGAAGCCCTGCCTTAAAAGATTTGGAGAAAATTCTTATGGGTTTGGGGTGTTTCAAGGTCTTCTTTTTGTTCAGTGTGCCAGTGACTTCGCTTTTTGGAGAAAGGCAACTTTATAAGCATTCACCCCAGACCAGTCTCCCCAAAGACTCCTTTACTTCAAGCAAAATCCCAGTGGAGAGTGAATCAGGAGAATTAGTTTGAGAAAAGGCTTTTCTACCAACTAGTTCCGTGTCCTTAGGCAAGTCTCTTCAGCTCTACACTTAGATCTTTTTCCCATGTATAAAAAGAGGGGAATTATCTGATGTTTGTATGGTCCTTTCAGTTCTGACTTTCAGTTCTCTGTGGCTAAATACTTCTTGGAGGAGGGAGATTAATATTGAAAAATCAGAATCATTTATTTGCCTCTTAGCCTGAATTTGTTCATCAGCTCCTCTTATAAAAGACAGCTGCACAGAAGAGCAAATAATAATGGGTGGGCAGGAGGGGACGGCATAACCCTGATAAACTGGAAGTTATCTGGACAAGAAAATTGCTAAGGGAAGAGAAGACAATGAACACGAAGGCAAGAAGCTCCAGAAGTCAAACCAATGGTTAATCTCGGGCTGATCTGGTAACCACTACAACCACAATGACAAACATTTGCACAGAGCTTTATACACATTAGCTATTTTACCTCTTACAGCAGTCTCATGAGACAGAAAGTGCTGTCTTAAATATCCTCATATTACAAATGAAGATTTTGAAGCCCAAGAAGACACTTGGATGCTTAAGTTTTGTGTTGAGTAAGAGGCAGAGACAGGACTTAAATTCACTTCTTCTGATGTTAAATCCTTGAAACACAGGAAGAAAGTTGGACTGAGAGTCTGGAGACCTTGTTCTGAGTAGAGTCCTAGCCTTTTCCAGTTATGTAAGAGCATGTTTCTTTATATCAAAATTATTTGATTCCAATGCTGGGGGAGGTTTTTCTGTCTTCTCTGTACTCATTAATTACATCCCCCTGAGCTTGAAAGGGGTGATTCACTTTCAGCATTTCTAAAAAATAAATAAAGTCTTGCCAAAGCACAAACATTAGTTCTGCCACATTATTCTTCAGGTCCATAGGCCATGTCTCAAAAACCTAAGAGAATAATGCTTACTAGTTAACTCTGGCTCTGAAAGGTTTTGAAAAAAATTATGTTCTCATAAAAGCCTAGAAAGCATGGGTTTTGTGTCAGTACATTTGTATGACCCTTACTGTTTGCTAATTATCAGTTATTTTAAAAGTTGTTTCATATTGAGTTTCACCACATAGCAGCTTACTGAAAGATTTGTGGAAAATATCCTGAATTTCTGTCTGTAAAACCTTGTAAAACTCTATTACATATTTAATTATTGGTATAAATATGGTTTCAAGTTCACCCAAACTAAAGAAGAGCTTTGGGAACACAAGAATTTGGGGGGAATCAAATTTTTGTCTCAGTTCACTGGAGATGATATACATGATAATGTCTGAGCTATTGAGTCAAATGAGCCTAGGTTTGAATCCTCTATTACATACTTCTTGGACCCACTGTGTATCTTTATGGCCTCACTGCTGATCCCAGCCACAGGTGCAAGACATTTTTCCAGGTAGACTTTGACTCAGTTGGCACTTATAGCATTTCACCCCCATGACATGCTATGCATCCTTGTTTACTGCTCCCTGACTTCTCCAGTGCCAAAGCGTGGGTCTGCAGTGGGAACTTTTCCAGCACAACTCATGTACAGCTCCATAATGTGGAGGCACTACTTCTGGGGTAACACTCAATCAATCTGGGGTGGGAGCCGATGGGATGGATGAATACTCTTCACTGTCAGCCCTTAGATTTGCAATTCAGTGAGGCATTTCATATGACTTCAGAAGATCCCAGCAGGACTGAACTCTAGTTTTTCATGACTAAACAATGCTCATTAATGCTCTCTTATATTGGCTTTTTGTCTTTCCCTATGAAACCCTGTGCAGTTACTTGCTTCTATTTCCTGAAATCAACTTCCAAATAAACTACCTACTCATAAGTCTTTGGGTAGAGCCCAGGCTAAGACAAGTGGTACTAGAAGTAGCCCTAGAAATTCTGGACCTAAGTCACTCACCATTGCTGGTGACCAGTGGGCTGGTAATAACACCAGGCATGCTGTAACAGCAAAATTAGAAAAACTTTCACTTGTGTGTTGGAATGATAAGTGTAGGTTAAGTCTGGGGTAATGTGGGCTATTGGACAGAATTAGGCGGCAGTGGTAATTAGAAGGTAGGGTTCTGTTGGCTGCATCGGAAACATTTAAAAAAGAAAATGATTGGTCTAGTAAGGTAGCTATCAACTATGAGCTATGAAAGCCTTAAAGCCCTCTATAGAAGGGTTTAAAGAATACCTCGAATCCTGCAGCCATAGGGTAGCCTGTGTTGAAGATTAGTCTCCAGTTTTTTGTTGTTTTTTAAGAGTGGGAGAACTTCAAGACTGATGTGCAGACTCAGCATGACTCCTACACCAAAGGAGTTCTGATAGAGGAGAGGTATGACCCTGATACCCAGTATGGGAATATTTGGGTGGACAAGCCTAAGAAGGTTTAAATCCCCAAATTTCCTAAATCCTCTATGGGTAAATGTTGCCCCCATCAATTCTCAGGTGGACGACTTTGAGAATTGCTTGGCTGGCTCTCTCTCCTTTTAGAAGGTCCTTGTGTGGTCCAGCTTCACCATGGTATTGACCATCTTGATATCACACTCTTAAATTGACTTTTCGTCCTTCCCAGTTTTATTTGCCCCAGTCCCTCATTCTTGATCCTCATAATCTTCACACTGAAATCTGCTTTACCTAGAGGAGGAAACTTAGACAAAGACAAATACCAACCCTATAAGCTTCTTATTGTGTGATGGTGAGAAAATTATTTCATTTCTCTTTGTCTTACTTATCTTACTTATACAATGGTGATGTTAATGGCACAGAATAGTTATGAGAATTAAGTGACAAGGTATAATGACTGGCACATAATACAAAATAAATATTAGCTTTTATATTAGTATTATTATTGTTTTAGCTTTTCCTGAAAAACAAAATTAGAGTCTTATAGCTCATTTAGGAAAATTTCAGCGGTGCTAAAATAAGGACAGTCTGACTTGAAAATAAGATCAAGACATCCCCCCCCCCCCGCTTTTTTTCCTTTAACATATAAAGCCTCAAGAAATTCCAGGGTCATTAATGGAGTCCCACTGTCTACATACACTTTAATTTAAGCGATCTACATGAAATTGAGACTTCCAACAGCTTTAACTCTTAAAAGTACATATGAGTGGTATAAACCTTATGTTCTCATCTCTAGGTAGTTTGCTCAAAATGTCAGTCTCAACACAGGTTTAGCTCACAGAAGATTCATATATATTATACCTATAAATATATATGTATATGACATATATATGTATGATATGTACACATGCATATATGTATGCACCTTCTACTTCAACATGAAAATTTTAAGTAAAATTACAATATTAAGAAAATATTTAAAGAAATTTGGCTATGAGTCTCCAGTGTACCACTTTCTATAAAATCTTACATAACTTAACCTCTTTAAATGACATATCATTCTTTTTTCTTTTTAAATATGAGGATAGAAGTCACACTATAGAGGTGTTATTAGGGTTAAAGGAGATGTATATGAAAGTGATTTTTGAATTAAAATTTTTTACAAATATTAAGCCTCAATAATAATAATTTTACTTGCACATACACTTACAAATATCTCCTATTTGGATTTATGTACCAATGAACTGAATTTCAAAATGGAAGAGCCTTCTTTTTCTTGCCCTCTCAAATCCTTTGGTGATTTTTTTTTTTTTTTGCGGCACGCGGGCCTCTCACTGCCGTGGCCTCCTCCGCCGCGGAGCACAGGCTCCGGACGCGCAGGCTCAGCGGCCACGGCTCACGGGCCCAGCCGCTCCACGGCATGTGGGATCCTCCCAGACCGGGGCACGAACCCGCGTCCCCTGCATCGGCAGGCGGACTCCCAACCACTGCGCCACCAGGGAAGCCCTCCTTTGGTGATTTTGAGCTCTTGTTCATAGGATGGGAACTGCAGCCATCCTGACTATGTGCAAGGGCCAGTTTCTCTTCCATTCAGCCAGAAGTGTGGCCACAGGAGGTTGAGAGCCAGCTCTGCTTTATGCCTAATGCATATTAATTGTCCTGAACCCCTTATCTCCGTGCCCAGTATAAGAAAGCTACAGCTCTTACACAGTTACATGGTACTCTTCTCCACCACCTTGATATTTCTTCTCTGGGCTTGGAGGCTTGCAGCACCCATGCTAATTCTGAATCAATAAGCTCTTACAAGTTAAGAACACCCAGGAGTGACTGATTCTTTCCAGACATCAGAGGCAGCTTCAAGGAAGAGGCAGCATTTGAGCTGGAGTGTATAGGCTTTCAGATGATAAAAATAGGATGAGGGCATTCGGGACAGTGAGAGAGCATGAGTAAAGACACAAGGACGTGGAATAATGGTCAAGAAGACTGAGTTAAGTATACAGTGCACTGGGTGTGGAGGCCAAGAGAGAATAACAAGCAATATAAAAAGGTTAAGATCAGATAATGAAGGTCAAATATAAGGAGGACTTTCTGTGCAATATGAAGCCATTTGGAGTTTAAATTGGGTTGAGATGACATAATTAGAGCTGAATTATAAATAGGGCCTGAATGGGGCAGTGTCATTGAGATGGGCAAGAAAGAAAGCCATTTGAGACACTATAGAGAGGAAAAATGGACTTAGAAAATGTTTTCTTGAAGATTAGGAAGAGGAATAATTTTTTTAATAACTGAGGAGTTGAGCATTGGTGGCTAGCAGGGTGGATTATTAACCAAGATAAGGAAGACTAGAGAAAGAACCTCCTTTGGGTACAGAAAGGAGGAGAACCAAATCGTTGGTCTCCCTTCATTGATTGATTGAGTCATTATTTTCATTCATACTGAGGTATAACATATTTAGTTAAGTACACAAAAATGCATTAATCTTAAGTGAAAATTCACATTTATATAAATAAGTGAAGCCATAGCCCAGATCAATACAGATCAATTTCTAGCACACCATAAGTTTTCCTCATGCCTGTTTCTAATCAATAAACATTCCCTCGGTGAATTTTGAATTAGGCTCACTTTATATTTTTTTATTCAACAAATATTTACTGAGCTTACAGTAGTACCAGAAAAATATGGGGAACAGATACAGAAAGAATAGACACAGCTGCTTTCCTGGCCCCAAATGGCTATTTTATTCATGGTCTAGTGCAGTAGTTCTTACTTTACCATACATAAAAGTCACCTCGGACTACTGCTTAAAATGTGAATTTGGTAGATTCCCTCCCTCAAAATCCTAATTCAGCACTTTTAGGGTGGAGCCCTGCAATATTTATTTTTAACGAATATCCTGGTTTACTTTGAAGCAGATGATCTTAGGGTCAGACTTGAGAAATGCAGACCTATTGAGCGGAACAGTAAAGCCTTGTATTCTGTGCTAAGGAATCTGTACATAGCCTGAGAGTTTTAGGGAAGCACTGGAGAACCAACAAAAGAATAACAAAGTCATAGTTTTGTATTTGGAGATGATTCTGGTAGCAGAGTGGAGAAAGGATGGATTGGAGGGAGGAAGACTGCTGCCAGGTCAGTAGCATGAAGATTATTGCCATGGTTCAGATGAGGCAAGAAAAAGTCTTTCTTCTGCAGAGAAGACACATTCAAAAGATGTTTAAAAGGAACACTTGGGCCAATTAGATGTGAGTATGTGGTGGGGAATTGACCAGGATGATAGGGAATATGACTAGTTGTCTTTAATAATGTAGATAAAAATATTCACCCAGATCTTGAAGCCATCCTGACCTCATGACTGCTACCACCCAAACTGGAACGCCGAACAAGTAACACTAGTCCATTTGTCCTGAGTCACAGAGGGCAAATTTTCAGTGCCAAAAGCTGACTGGTATTTATCCTAATACACAGGGCAGCATCAAAACAATAGACTGTTGGGCATCCACCTAATGAGGCCTTGTCCGAGTTCTGGTCCTGATGGCTTTCAGGAATTCAGTTCCAAGAATGTTCCTTCTGCTGGGGAATTTATTGGTGTTTTCTCAACTAAATGCAAAACATTTCAAGCTCGGCTGGGGAAGGGGGGATAAAACCAAAGAAAATCTTGGGTTTGACATTGGGAAGCGAGCCTGGGAGGGAAGTGGGGTAAAGACTAATTGCCAAGTATTTTTTCCAGCTTTGGTCACAAAGTCTTCAGTCCTATCAGCTGACAGGTGACATAAATGGGATGTGACAAACAGAAGCAGTGTCTCAGCCCCTGCTGTCCAACCCATCAACTTCTTGGATAGCCATGGAGAGTTAAGAACCAATCTGCAGATAGCAACTCCGCACCTTTTCAACTTCAAGTCCTCTTTAGAGGGACTTAGCCCCATGGTGATGACACCAAAGGAGGGTTCAACGGCAACACTATAGCTCATTCCAGGTTACTATAAACTTTCTTCGAGTTACCTACTTTGAGTCTGACAACAGTCCTAGAAGTAAGAAAGTCAACACGTTTATCTTCCTTTTCAGATGACAACACTGTGGCTTGGAAAGATAGAGAGTCGTCCCCAAGATCATGCATAAATTTCCTGCTGGAATGGGACTAAAACACTGAGTATCAAAAGACCTGGGTTAGTTCTGCAAAACTGAGTAATCTCCCAAGGACCAAGGGCAATCTGCTAGTCTGTGCTTGATCCACTTCTCCCTTCTCCTGAAATAGCAGCATCTCTCCACTGAGGATGTACAATGTCACAAAGACCCTTGGTCCTGGAGCATATTAGAGTAAGAACACAACATAGCCAAGGGATATAGTACACCATAATCCTCTCCTCCTCCTCATATACAAGGTATGCACATTTCCCAGATGCCATGAACACACATGGAAGTTTACCACTGGAAACTACTTTTTTTCTTTGGGTTGGGAGAGTCTAATAAAAACAAACAAAAACAAAAAACAGGAGAATCCTGATGAGTAACGTACTATTTTTTCTTTAGGAGTTCTTTACATTTGATTCCTAGCTTGCTCTTAGCTCCCAAATGGAACTGGAAAAAGAGATGACAATACTGATTCTTGAAAACTGTTTCCTGTTTCAAATATATAGTTGCCATAGCTGTCAGCATTTGGCTTTGCCATCTGTCGTTTGTCACAGAAATCCAACACTCTTTTATGTAAACCTCGCTTAACTGATATTCACTTAAAACAATTCTAAATATGCAGAATTATTTAATTTAGCAGCAACTCAGCCTATGGGCCAGGAAAATTCAAAATTAAAATGTTGGAGAACTGATGTTATCATGCCTGCCATCTTGATGTCGCTTAGTTCCCTTACTATATGAGTTTGGGTAAACTCCAGAAATGAGCAAATGTTTAAGAGAAAAGAAATCATCACTGAAACAGTATGCTGATATTCTAACATTTAACAATTAAACACACCATTAGGTATAAACTGTCCTGTCATGAACCACACCAGTCATGACCATGAACCTGGTGGGAAAGGAGCAGACTCAGAGGCTTTGCCTCTTGTGACCGGACAGGAGGCACAGCTGGAGCAGATACAGCTGCGGCTCTGGGGGGTCATCTTGCCTGGCAATCAGAACTGAGAAATGGAAGAGGTGGCAATGGACCTCAGGGATACCCACGCAGGCAGACAGTGCTGTTGGAAGGGGTGAAGAGGTCCAGAGGCGACACAGAAGCCTGGGTGAGCAGCTTTTACATGAAAGCCCTCTGGCAGAAAAGTAGAGCACAGTGATAGGAAATCCTAGAACAGGCCACGTTATTCAACCAGAAGAAGGGCTTTCTCTGACCCTTGTTTTCTTTCTCTTTTTTCTTTTTGCACATTTTAAAATAGTTTTCTCTTTTCCATTTCCTTCCCACTCCTGTTATTTGCCTAATACTTGCATGTAATCAGTTCTCAAGTCAACAGACTACTTGTAGCTTTATACAATCACTTCTGATACAAAGCTTCCTTTTCATAAAGAAAGGATGCTCTATTTGACTTCCCACTCTGGAAATGCCCTACTTTTCTGAGAAATCATGAGTGCAGACAGAATACATCAGCAGTAGGACTGCCTGGGCAGGGATGAGTACAAACTGACTCACCCAGGAAGGTGGGAAAGGAAGCTAATGGTCTGCAGTTTCCTCTGCAATGCAAGGCCAAAGGTGTAAGAGAACCAGGGAGGCAGCTGTGTATCAGCGACATGGGTATGTGTCTCAGTGACCATCTGCCCTGAGCAGGCATCCAGAGAGCAGAACAATAGGTTTGCAGTCTTAAGGAAGATCTCAAACTTGGATTTAGGTATTTCAACAAAAGTCCCCCTTCCAAAAAGAAAGAAACATATTTATCAACTTTCCAGTCCAGAATCCCTTGGGATTGTGTTATCCTGGGACCATGTTAAGCAGGTACTTCTAGTTCCTTTTATTATCTTGGCATTATAATATGGAGAGTGATTTGGCATCCAAGGCTGCTTTGTTTGATGCCTGTACAGCCTTTCCTGTTGATAACACTAATGCATTTTGTCTGTCTTTCAAGTGTGTTTAGTCCATAAAATGCTTCTGTAATCAAAACTATATTAGAGCTAGACCAATTTTTCCCATTATACTTTACTGATGCCAGCCAGTGTTAAACTGTTTTTTATGGTCTTTGTATTTTGGTTTGCCTTTTAAAAATATTTTTTATTTGGTTAATACATACCTATTCTTAGGATTATTTTTATATTTTGTTATATTTCCCAATAAAAATATATCCTTTAAAGCTACAAAACTAAGATTACTGAAGAGTTATTTGGGAAAATACTTAAGCAGACTTTAATAGGATGTTAAACTTGGATTCAAGGTAAATGCAACACTACAGCTAATCATAATAGAACAGAGATATTGGCAAAATTTTTGCATAGTGAATTTTTATAAATTGAAGCTGATTCCTGGTTTTCCCTTGATAATGTTAAGCTACCTCTGTTTCTATCTTTGTGGTAATATATTTCAATAATCAACTATTAACCCAAGCTAATCCTTCCCTATCCTTTACTTCCTCAGTATAAACACTATTTACCTCTGATTTTGCAAATAAACATTGAGAATCAGTCTCAGAGTCTTCCAAATATACTTCTTCCAATTCAGGCATTCTAAGCCAAAATCAGCCTGGGCCTTAGCAACCAGAACTCCGTTTCCTCCTTAAAATGTTATTTCTTTGTAAATATTCTAGGAGTTTCCCACCTTCCTGACATTGCACTCCCTCCAAAAACTCCTCTTTCCATATCCTCAATCGGAAATGATTTCTGGTCCACACACTCGTTCAAGCAGACTCTGCACCCTCCTGCAACTTCTGTGCACCCTCATGCCTTCTGCCCCCTCATCCCTATCTAATTTTCTCTTCATCTCTTTCCAGTGTGGCATTACCCACTCAGTTTGGAACTAGGTCTTTGGCAATTACAGAAGGTATGTTATTAACTCTGCCAGCTGCTTCATCACCTGTACTCACTGCAAGCCAATTTAAAAAATCTTTGTTCTTGGATACTCCCCTTATTCTAATTAGAGAGCTTATCATAGGGCTGTAGCAAAATTCGGCTTTGACAATGATCTTTCCTCCTTACTTCTATAATATAAAGTAAGGAGCAAATTGTGTTGCAGACAGCAACCTCCAGCCCTCACGTTATTAATTTTTCTTAGTGTATGTTAATGTGTGGCATCCACTTACTATACCAAGCCCTTTCTTCTGGACCTTACTTAATGTATGTATGAAATTGTTTGAGAGCTCTAGACACTGAAGAAGGTGTGATGACACACAGTACCCAGTGTTTTTAAAAGGGAAAAGCAGAGAAACAAGTTTTTCTAGCTACGTTTTATCTAGCTTTTCTCTCTTTTATTTAAGAGATCTCCTTTTTGCTCATGTTTTTCCAACTCTCACATAATCGGACAGGAAACTGAAGGAGGTAACAAGTCATTGTTGAAGGAGTTAATTTACAGTGTGACATAGGAAGAAACCAGGGAGGGGCGTTACTGAGCCGCAGAAGTAGTGTCTTCCAGGCATTACTGAATCCAGAAGTTTGTTTGTTTACTGGTTTCTTCCTAAAGCCAAAAAGATTTCCAAGTCTTCATTCAACTAAGTCTATGTATTAGTATGCTAACTACACTTACTATACTAATTCTTTCATTTATTCATTTATCCATGTATATATACAATCATTTATTCACTCATTCATCCAATCATTCAACAAATTGGGAACATCATGTAAGGAATTGTGCTAAATGCTGAAGACTCACAGAAGGGCAAGATTTTTATAAGAAGCCTCAAGCTAATGGGGGAACCAAGATAAGTAGAGAGACAATAAAATATGTTATGAGCATTATGAATACCATCAGTGGATCTGGGAGTAGCTGCCTTTTCAAAAGTCTTAAAAGATGCATAATTGTGAAATATGTGAGAATGCTTTCAGTTGTATTCATTTTTTACTGGGGAGACTGCAATAAAAGTATTTTGACATTGTGCAGATCTGTATCATAACTAACTTTTTTTAAAAAAGAGGTACAAGTAATTCTTGGAAGTATTGTCACAGTGAATTATTGCATGACATTGTATGCCAGGAATACAAGTCAGGCATGGTTACTAAAATAGCCACTGGGAGGCAATCACTGAATTATCTTTCCATGGCCAGACATATTTGTAACAGTCAACGGAAAATCAAGTTGGTCTAAGCAGGTTGCAAAACTGAAAGAAATAAGAGAAAATACTCTCACTTAATTAAGCACTGATAAAGGAGAAAGGAAGTTGAACGAATTAGTAATTTAGTCACAAGATACGTTTTTTTTGTCCTTTTTTTTCTCCCCCTGGTTGAAGGTCATGAGTTTAGGAAAAAAATAAGCAAACTGATCAAAGAGACACAGGATCATCTTTTCTTCTATCTGAGAAAGAAAAGAACAAATCTGGAGAAAATGTTATTTCAGGCCTTCCCTGAGACTAACAAGATCTTTCTTTTTTAAGAGAGGGGTTGCCTAGCTAGTGAAGCTGAACAAAAACATGAAGAAGCCATGCCATCAATAATTCTCAATTAACTTTGACAGCAAGAAAAAGTACAGTAAGGGCTTGAAAGGTAGGTGGCTTGCCAGGAAGCTGAGGGTCAACTGAGATGTTAGAATTTCTGGTGCCTGAAAATGCCATGTAAAGACAAAGAATATCACGGGAATACACAAAGACCCAAGCTTAACTTAAGAAATATGTGACAATATAGAAATTATTAGCATATATTTTTATTTATATTTCCATCAGTCTTGCTCAATATTGAATCTAGCCTTAAACATATTTACAGTTCAATTACAGTGTAGTTAATTAAATGGAGTCATCAGCTTTTGCTCCAGGGAAGCAAACTCAGGGCTGTATCTCTGGTATGTGCCTGTCCCCTCCAGATTTCAGGATGCCAATTTACCTTATGACCTCAGTTTTCTGATGGGGCCAAGAAACATCAATGATTTTCAGTTTGTCCAGGTTTTTCTTGCAGGACAGGAGTGAGAATTTTCAAGCTCTTTACACATCAAGCCTAAAAATCAAACACTTTCAAAGTGTTTTTAACAAGGAAATGGTATGATTCTGTTTTGCTTTTTAAAAGATTACTCTAGTTTGCAGAGTAGATTGGAGGAGAGCCATCATGGAAGCAAATAGATAGGGTAGGAGGCCACTATACTCAATGACTTAAGTAAGAAATGTTGATGGTTTCTAATGATGACTTAGTCCGATATTGTTGAAGAGATGTAAGGGACAAGGTCAGGAGATATGAAGACATCAAAGAACTGAGATGCCTTGGATGAATGGGTGTACTACTATGACCTTGAAGTTATTCAGGATGAGAGAGGGACTTCATTTGAAGAGTAGGACACGTGCAACAAGGAAAGAAATGTTTCAATAAATGAAGTAGGGAAATGAGGACTTATTGGATGACAGGATGAAGAAAGGAAGAGCATGAAATATTCAAAAGGCATGGGACTGACTATAATATAATTACATCTTTATGCTTATTTTTAAAACATTGAGCTGAATGTATAATTGTCTTACAGTGAATTGAGGAGAGAAGATGACACCTATTCCACATCCCTACCTTGAAGCCCATGGGATGAGAGAAAATGAGCAGTTTCTTCTTGATGTAAATGAAGAAAACGTGGCAACTGCAGAACTCCACGTTTTAGGTAAGGTCCTTCAGTGGATGGAAAGGATAGGAAATTTAAGACTTTAGTAGAGTTGATTAATCCTGAAACAGGTTCTGAAATGCAAAAGATCTTTGAGAAAAGTAAGGAGTGAAATATTTGGTCAGATATAGGAAACCGAGAATACCAAAAACATGAGAAGCAGGGAAGGCAGAGATGTGATCAAGGTGACTACAGTCCAACAATTCTTAAGGTCTGTGGACCCCCTGACCTCACCAAATCCCACTGAGTTTTAGCAGAGCCTGGGTAGTTCTGGGGGAGTCTCAGGCCAGCAAGGTGGCAGCCATGCTGGGCAACACTAATTAGCATGCTTGCTGCAATTAGATGGCAAGAGGTTAGAAAACACCTAGTGGATGCTCACAAAGTGTGGACAGGAGGAGCAGCTGGAGGTGGCAGAGAACATTTGTCAACAGACAGAACCAACTGACACCGAAACAGGCCATTCATCTCATGGCAGCCGCCAAAAATGAGAGGATATAATCCTTTGCTCTCCTTTTCTTGCTTTTATGCCTCTATGGCCTCTTTACAAACTTCTTTCACTTAAGCTGGTCTCCTTACTGTCCAATACCTCACCAGGAGCATAGCTCTCTAAGCCTCTCCTTTTGTTCATTCTTTCTCTAGCCCTGGAAAACCCTCCTTTGTATATAACCAATACAGAGTTCTCAATGACAGAATTTTAGGTCTTATTAATGAAAAAGATTTTGCTTCATTTTAACATTTGCCCAGGCAAGCACAAAGCATTGTCTGCAGAGAGAGGTGTCTGATGGTAGCATAGCATTAATTATAATTTAATACATCTATTAGAACAGAAGTCTTTTTTAGGAAAAAGCAGTTTTTAAAAAATTATTTTTTGCAAGTTTTCTAGGGGGTGTCAGGGCTGCTATTTAAGAACAGATGCATGAGTGAATTACACCTAAATTAAGAGTTCTTAGAGGATCCAGGATAGAAAATTATTTCCTGATAAGGTCTAAATTCTGATTCTATTTATATAATGTTTTGCCAAAGGTAAATTGTCTTCCTAACAAGATGCTTCCATTAGCTAAGCAACATGTAAAGGAGTAATATATATTTTCAATCATTTCACATGAAAATTCACATGGCTTTCAGGAAGGAAAGATGCAAGAGGAATATTTCCCTTAGACAGCTTACTCTGCTAGAACCCTTCTAAGCACCAGTGAAATAGAGATTTAAATAGAAATTTTAAAAATCATTATAAACTAGAGTCCCTTTTAACATACACTTTAAAAGTCAACTGACTAATTGATTTCATGTTATATTCATTTTTAAACACAATAATATCACTACTTCAGAATTATACAGTTCATCAGAAAGATCCATCGAAAACAACGCCACACAAATAGGGGTAACAGTGTACAACTCTGTCAGTAAACTCTAGTGGACTTACATGGTGGAATTTAATATGCACATCTCTGGCTGAAATGGCTACAGTATAATATTTTTATCCCATTCATTGTGTATGTCAAATTTAGGTTTATACATCAAAACTTCAAAGAGTTGGTTTCTATTATTTTTTCTTTTTTTTTTTTTTTGCTGTACGTGGGCCTCTCACTGCTGTGGCCTCTCCCGCTGCGGAGCACAGTCTCCGGACGTGCAGGCTCAGCGGCCATGGCTCACGGGCCCAGCCGCTCCGCGGCATTGTGGGATCTTCCCGGACCGGGGCACGAACCCGTGTCCCCTGCATCGGCAGGCGGACTCTCAACCAGTGCGCCACCAGGGAAGCCCCAAAGAGTTGGTTTCTAAAGATCATCATGGCCCAATCCGAAAAGCTCAAAAAATAAAAAATATATCATTTACTATTAATAATAGAAAGTGTATTATAGGCCATGGTATTAGTTTTCTATCACTGCTGTAATAAATACCACAAATGTAGCAACTTAAAATAATACAATTTTTTTTTCTCAGTTCTGTGGTCAGAAATCTCGGTTGGCTCAGCTAGTTTCTCTGCTGTAGGTTTCACAAAGCCCAAATCAAGTTGTTGACTGGCTAGTTTCTTATCAGGAGGCTCTGGGAAGCCTCTGGAGGCTCTTCTTTCAGGTTCATTCAGCAATTGGTAGAACCCAGTTCTCTGCAGCTGTAAGACGGATATCTCTCTTTCCCTGCTGGCTGTCATCTGGGGGCTGCCCTTAGTTCCTAGAGGCCTCTCTCTGTTTCTTGTACATGGGTCCTTACTTATCAGAGCTAGCAACAGCATGTCAAATCCTTCTCCTGTGTGGAATGTCTCTAACTTCTCCTTCTACCAAATTTCTTTTTTGCTTCAAGCCAAATAAAGTTCTTGGTTGTTGAATAATCTTCCTGTTTTAAGGTTTCTTAACATTAATTACATTTGCAAATTCCCTTCTGCCAGGTAGTGTAAAATATTCACAGATTCCAGGGATTAGGGCATGGATATCTTTGGGGAGGGGGCCTTATTCTGCTTCCCACACACACCAAAAATAAAAGAAAGTTGCAAAATCACAAAACAGAAGATCCATGAAAGGGGTGCCATACATGATACTCGATTAAAAAATATATTCTGAAGGAAAAGGAAAAATATATTGTGACATGTCCAAACTAGAATATTATGTGGTTAAAAAAAAAAATCTTGTCTTTAAAGTGTATCTAATGATATCAGAGATGCATAAAATATAACTGAAGCAAAAACCAACACAAAGCTATATTTACTGTATAATGATCCACATTTTACATATATGGATATACACACATATATGCACAGATATTTATGTCTCTAACGCACATACCTATATATGTATATGCATAAACATATCCATATGTGCATACTTTAGGTGGTACACATGATATCTTTACATACTAAAACATACCAAAAAATTACCAGGGCAATCTCTGAATAATGATATACTTTCTTCTTCATATGTTCTGTGAAATCATATTTTCTAAAACATTATAATCAGAAAACAAAATGCCATGTTTAAAAGAAGAATGGTATCATGCATGATTTCTCACATAAAACTGAATACTCTAGCAAGTGAATCCAATGAGTCTCATACTCCAAACAGATTTCAGTTTATCATGAATTAACCATAAAAAGAGATCTGGTACCCTGAGATTAGGGGCGGGAGTAGGGAGGATGATTCCTACCTTATTGACACATCAATCACAGAAAATAATTGAAGGTTCACAGAAATTTCTCTGCTAAATAAAACCTTTTCTGAGTTTCCTTCCCTCTAACCTGCAGCATGAAAAATTAGTACTTTTTGTTTGTGTTTTTTCTGTATCTTAATTTTGTAGGTAAAGAACTCTGAGAGAGATTGTAAATCAGGATCTCTAGAGCTGTTGCGAGTCCCCATGTAGACGTCCAAGGGTCTTCCCCCACGAGATCCCCTGAAGCAACATCATTGTCCTTCTCCCTTGATGAGAGACAAATCAAACAAAGGAAGCAGTGATCCTTCTCTCACCCTGGATGTCAAGTAACTCTATTCTATGAGTTGGGGGAAAGAGGTACAGCCCTTTGACAACAAAGAATATTTACCTGTGCTCCTCATGCATTCCCAATGCCAAAAACATCTCAAATGAATTTCTACTACCATCTTTTTCTTAGAACAGTAAATCACTGCCAAGACAGTTGAGCTCATTTCTAAGCTCTATTCCATGCCTTCACATTTTGTTAATATCAAAGAGGCTGCTTTAAGTGGGGAACACTGACATACGTCATTACATAGGGTTATTACTGTCGCTGCTCTATTTTTCTCAATATCATCAAGAAGGCAATCACTCCCCTTTGGTCTCAATGGTGCTCTTCTTTACAGAAGGGAAAAGTTAGCATTCCTGAAAACCCATAATTGGAGAAAAGGTTTTCACCAGAGATTGAGTGCTTTTAGATATGAAAGACAGGCCACATGTCGCTAAGACTCAAAAATAGCACAGTAAAGGAACAGAGGATTAAATTGTTCCCCATCTTTCCGTAGGAAACCTGACCCACAGAATTATGCTGATAAAACTTTCACTTTATATATTGACTTTTGCTCATTCAACCTTCAAGAGAGGTAATCACTGCACAGAAATTACTCTCTTATTAGAATGTATTGCGACAAATTGGAAATGGTGTCCTGGTCACATGCTACAAATTGGAGGCTTGAGACTCAGCTGCCTGTCAATCAGTGGTGTGGAAGTCTACAGCAATAGGCTGCAGAGGAACACCCGGCTTTGAAAGTAGGAGAGGCAAGGCAAGACTGGAAATGACGTCTACGAACAGAAAAGAGAAAAATCCCAAGATAGGAGAGTGAGTCTGATGTCATAAATGTCACATTTGGGTTCTGCATTGTGATGCATTTGGTGCTTGGGAATGCAAACCAAAGGGCCTTCCTTCAAAAGAGGATGTGACACAACTGAATTATTTCCATAATAATCCACCTGCAGGACAGTTCCTTAGCACCTTGCCTTGCCTCTTTGGTCAGCCCCTGCCAGCTTTAATATCTGGTATTCCCTGATAGTTTGCATGGTGTGCCATTCCTCACCCAAATTTGCATCTTGTACTATTATTTTGATATCCAACTATGTCCCAATCCTGACTCTAGGCTTGTTCCCTCAAAAAGTAGGATTTGGCATCCTCCCTACATTGCCTTTGGTATTTCTTTATGAACTCTGCCTTATTTTTGGCCTTGCTGACATTGTGATACAGGCACCCAGAGGTACTTTCCTCTGAGGGTCAAAGCAATATCAAGGGAATACACTGCTGGAACATGGAGCCAAGACTGATTGGATCATTTTCTACTTTCTCCGCTTCACATTATATCTGTCTCTGGTTGTACCTGGATTGCTCTAGAACAAGTCCTGGAAAAGGGAGTTTTTCCATCACCTCATTTTATGGACTGATGGGTCTCATACTTTCGTGTATATGAGAATGACCTGGAAAGATTATTTTTAAAATTGCTTCCAGGACCCATTACCTAGATATTTTGACTTAGTAAGTCTGGGATGGTACCACAAAATTGTATTTTAGTGAAGTGTCGGCATATTGAGAAGCACTGCTATAAACAGTATGAGAAAGGAAGAAAATAGGGGTCCTAGAAACTTGGAGGGAAATGAAAACACTCTCTGGGATGTAAAATATGAAACCATCACCTAATGTATCAGAGCACTGATAGCCAAAATCCTCAGTCTTCTGACTGTGTTTCGATGTTCCATGTGTCCCCCCTTCAGGGAGAGAACAAGGTGACTAGAGAGCAGGAGTACTTTTTTCCCTGACAGTTGTATTTCTTACTGGCATTCTCCCTTACAGTCTATCTCTGTGAGGCCAAGCTATGTGAGCCCGCTCTTTGAGATAGATCTGTTTGTGGCAGGCTGGTAAGTTGATATCAGGCCTTCAGACTGCAGAGAACAACAGAGCCTAGACCACAGTAAATAGAGCAAGACGATGAATGCCACCTTCTGCGGACTCTAAGGCAGTAGACCTGCCCCAGGGAGTTACCCACTGTATTGCTACACTGGGCTCACTATGCTTGATCTTCTACAATGGCTTTAAAAAATTGAATTAGTGGTCGTTTTGTCATCTATGAGCTTTTGAGAGCAGAGACCTTGTCTCATCTGTCTTTTTGTCTTCAGAACGTAGCATAGTGTTCAGTAAATGTTGAATAAATGACTGGATAAAGGAAGGAAATCACCAAGAAGATGATAGATGATAGATAGATAGATAGATAGGTAGATAAACTAGATAACTATGTATACATATACGTATATGTATACACATTTATGAGAGAGAAGATACTAGTGCTTTAGGAAGAAATGACCTCATTCTCTACTCTATTCCATCTGAATTTCCCCAGACTAAATACTGCTTTTCATTACTCTTCAATTGCATTTAGTCACATAAATATACGCCCACACACACACACACACACAGTCTGCAAAAATAGGACATTTGGCTTATACCATGAAGAAACCCTTCTACATATTTATATTTATTATTTTCTAAATCTCTTTTATTTCTTCTTTAGAAACCCACTGATGAGTAAGTGTTAATGCGCTCAGAACAGAACTGCTTTTTGAAGACTAATATATGTTCTGTTGAAAGAACTGCTTCTGGTGTCTAAGAATAATTAACGACACACTTTAATTTATGAACGTCTGTGCTCAAAGGTCTTTCATCCGTGGGAGGGAGAGGGAGAGAAAGAGAGACTGAGAGGCTAATGGAGAACATTCCTGTCCTTGTGTTTGGCTCTGGGGGACCGCCCAGAAGCAGCACTGAAGAGACAAGAGGAATCATGGCTGAGCTCGATTTTACATATGTGCCCTATCAATTGGCAACCTCCATATTTTAGGTCTTAGAGAACCCTCTCTCCCCACCAATGGCTATGATTTAAGAATAACAATGTGACATGAATACAGAGATGAGAGGATGCGTGAATAAGAAAAAGGATGGTGGTGAATAATTAAAAGGAGGAGAAGAAAGTGACTCATGGGGGACCAAAATGTACCCCTCTTTCCTTTGTCTTTTCCATGCACTGTACCTCTCAACCAGGAAAGCAGATGTCTTGACTCTCAAAGGAAATAAAGGTGGCATTTAAATACTGACAAGAAGAATAATAAAAATCAAAAGGAAGAAAAGAACAGTGAGGAAAGACTGCCTCCTCCCTCAAGTCTATACAGTGATTCTGACAAACTTCTCCCCATGTATCAATGTGAGGAGAGTCAGAGGGTTCAACTTTTAGGACCTGGGCAGTGGGTTTTTGAATCACCCAACAAATGGGTCTAGTTTCTTTCCACACCCTCTACGCTTGCCCTGCCTTCCACTTCCCAGCATCCCTAGGAGTCAACTGCTTGTGTTGCATGAACTCACATGTCCCCCTGCAGCGGTTCCATGAGGCCAGTCCTGCTAAACAGATCAGCCCCAGCCTCGTGACAGCAGTCTCCTCTCCATCGTCAATGGCCTCAGTCAAGGCTCCCATGGTCTCTGGCTGTCTTTGGATACTGTGCTACCCTTTCTCTCAGTCAGCCCCGACTAGGTACTAGGTACCTAGTACCTAGTTCCACTCTTCCTTAGGTTCTCAATGCTGCTAGGAGAAAATGTCAAACCAAAAACACCTGCTTGGTCTTGAAGGACACTTTATTTCAACTTCCACTTCTCAGTAAGACCTGTATTCTAAGCAGCCTCCAATAATGTTTCAGGCAGCTCTTCTCAACAACCCGCCCCCAACCCCAGAACCTCAAAAGATGCCTTGGCCCTCTCTGTGTCCTGGACATCCAAAGATGACAATCTTTTCTCCTACCTATATGGGACAATCAAGACCCTGGCACAAGCATTCAAGAAGTTGCCCTTATTTCCCATCTGCCCAGTTTCATATCCTTTGTCTCCAAAACTGAGGATGAAATGCCCCCTCCTCCTCTCTAATTCGGCCCTCCGCCCACCTAGCACACCACATTCCTGCCTAGCCCCGTCTCCCTCTACATAGCCAGTCACCACTCCCACCCAGTCACTCCCTCCCACAAGCTTCTGGTTAACAATAATTTCATTCCTTCCTATAATGAGTAGGCCTCTGAATGGCCGAAATGGTCTCTTCTCTAACTTCATCATTAGCCTGGAGCAGTCTGCCTCCTGTCCTCACTAGGGTATTGAGTTCACCACTGAACCCCACTCCCACCCCCAATTCCTGCCACCTTTTGCCAGAATTAATAGTGATCATTATTTCTCTTATATTTGACACCATTAAAATGCTATCCACCCCTCGAGGCCTGGTGCAGTTTTTTTCCTCCTTGATTCCTCCCCACCTCCTCTCCCTTAGCTGTGTCTATTACAGCCTTTCCACGTCCCCTCAGCACTCATGCCTCAGTGCTCTGCCTGTGTTTTTTACTGGTTAGATTGTAAGCACCCAGAGGGTGGGGACTACATCAGAGATAAGGTACACTGCTTTCTGCAGAACAGATATCAATATTTAAGAGCAAACTGTGTTCAGCGTTTCTTTCCTGAACTTTCCTTCTTGGCTATTCTGGTTTCCTTCTCCCTCTGATAGAGGATCTGCCTCCTATACTGGGTCTTTTTCTCCCTCCTTCTCCACATGATCATCCAGATACTCAATATTGACCCTCTTGCTTTTTTTAATATCTCACTTCTCTCAGAGATCACACACTTTCTCACCATAGTACCCACTTAATATTTTTTCTGAGATGTCTTGCTATCCTATCGAATGAAACAGGTCTACAACTAAAGTCAACATTCCTTCTTCCTTCAGCAAAATCCTGTCACTACAGACCTCCTTTCAACTGTCCTGTACCTCAGGGTCTCCACTCTCTTTATGTTACTCTTGTTCAAACCTAGCAGTTACCTTTGAGGAAGTCCTCTCCTTCACCACACCACTCCCCTACTAGTCCCTTGCAAATTGTGAAATGTATTTCCTTTCTCTAAATAGCCATGGATCCACGTCTTTCCATTTTCACTCTCAAAAGATACCCTCTCCATGTCCTGGACCTCAAAAGATGACAATCTTTCCTCCTACATGTATGGGAAAATCAAGACCATGCCATAGGCATTCAAAAAGTTGCCCTTATTTCCTTATCTGTCAATTTCATATCTTTTATTTCCAAAAACAGAGGATGAAATGCCCTCTCCTCCTGGTCCAGGCCGTCCCCTTTCTGTGCTAGATTATAGCAGCAGTGTCCCCTACTCTATTCTTGCCCTTCCTTTCCCCACTTCTCATTGCAATAACCATCTTTAATCACCATTTCTCATAAACTCTGCCCCAGATTTAAAACACTCAGGGGTTCTCTGTTTCTTACAAGTCTAAAATCCTCTGCCACATTAGGTGCAGACTCGGAAATAAGCAACGTTATTTTATTGCTGCCCAACTTCTGACTACTTCCAACATCACCTTCTGGTCAACCTGGTTTCTTCCTGAGTCAGACACGTGCAAAGTACATCCTGATCTCAGGGCCTTTGGAGTCACAGAGCCTTGGATTCAAATCCTGCCTTTTCCCTTTCATAGCTGTGACCTTGAGCCTCGGATTGCTCATTTGTAAAATGCAGACAATCAAATCACAACTAAATGGTTAGGTCCTCATGTTCCTTCTCTAACATTACAGCACTCCGCACAGACCTGAGCACAGCACAGGTGCTCAGTAACCTTGGGCAGCTGTCAATCGTGCTTAGCTCACCAATGAGAAATAACCTCAACAATAAAGAGAAGTAGAATCAAATATAGGGATGAGAGGAAAATAGCTACAAGGGTGAATCAGAATTTTTATGGAGATTTAAAAAAATAAAAGACGTGAAAAGTAAAAGGCTCTCTAGTAGTCCTGGTGTGAAGGCCCCAAGTAGCAAAGGCTTACATTAAAGTAGCACGAAATGAGTCAAAGGAAAGTTTTCAGTGTTTTGTGAGAAATTCAGACGGACGTCAGAGAGGCCATGCTGCCATCGATTTTCTGCCTTTCAATTTTATTCTTCTTGCCCCTTTGCAGGGAGTAAGACCATTTTCTGCATCTATCTCTTTAGCTTCAAATGAGGTAAGGACAATGATATGACAAAGGAGAGTGCTACCTCTCTGCTTTCTGTTTTCCACAGCTTTTAAGCCTACAATTCTGTTCTTGATCACTGCATAATTATCTTCATTATATTAGATCATCATATTATCCTCACTTCATAAATGAGGAAACTGAGGTTCAGAAAGATTGTGACTCATCTCCTTAAAAAGTCCTCTTAAGGTATTAATGTGATTAAATGCCTGTTCCTACAATAGGCCAATTGTAAGAAGCTCTTGCTTCAAGTTTCTGTGACAGATATGTATAACAGAAAATCACTATGAGTAAAAGCATCCAGATTTGACGGTAGTAGGTATTACCTACTTTGTCCCCTGGAAACATAAAGTTCTTTCTGTTGGTGTGTTTGAAATGGAAAAAGTCAGGACCATATTTGGGGGTGATATCTTCTATATTTTCCACATTATATCTGCATCTAAAATATGTAACTGTGCTGCCTCAGCTGTGACGAACTGAGGGATCTTGAATGTAGATCTCCAGGGAGAGGAGCTGACAAGAAATTTAGAAAGACCCAGGCCAGAAAACTAAACTTTTCAGGTTTGACCTCAAGAGGTTAACCAGTTGCCCAATGTCCAAGATTCTAGAAGGTCTGAAGTTGCTTATTAACAATAGACTCTGATCTTTGTGGTAAGACATGGCAATAGCTTACGAATATGCAAAAAGTGGTAATATTTGGCATCAAACTTACAGACAAACCTGAGTGCCAGGGGCACCAATCACTTTAAAGCAGGACCACAGGGAGAAAAATGGAGGGCCCAGATCCTACAGAAATGGGCCTGGGAAGAATTAGGGAGGTTATCAAGGCCCCAGGGAGACAGCTAATGCTCAGAAAGATTTCAGTAAAAGAAAAGAAACTGCAATGTGAATTAAGAAACTGAGGAACATTAATAATATGATTTTTAGCTAGGGCTATGAGCCAGGCACTGTTTTAGGCATTTTGTATGAAAATACAAAAGAATCCTTCCATTCAGTCATTCTGTAAAAACAGTATTATAATCCTCATTTACATGAAGTAAATTTTTAAAAGCCTCACCTTTCAGGGAATTTTAGTAAAATAAGGATAAAAAAATTACCTACCTCAGATTGTTCTCATAAGGATTTCATGAGGATTCTCATAAGGATTCTCCATATAATGAAAAATTTCAAAAAATGCCTGGCACATATTAAGCAGCGAATGAATGCTAACTCCTACTTGTTATAAAAATAAGTATATATTAATAATAAAAGAAATTGCAATACAAAATTCTTAAGTAACTTGTTCAAGGTTACACAACCATTAATTGGTTCGAGTCAAGCTATGAACCCATCTCTATCTGGTTCTAAATGCTGAGCTTGTCAACACTGGGTAATAGAGGCACACATAGTGTCAGATTGGTTGGGGCAGTGAAGCAGTTGTTGTAGCTTGGTGGACATGCAGCCTAGAGGATCATTCAGGCACATAGTAAATAGGACTTTGAGCATCAAGATAACTGGGCTCTAATCATATTTCAAGATGGTGTTCCTAACAATGAGGTGTGGTCAGGCTAGGCTCTGAGTCTGTGAACGGTAGACTTGTTGGGTGAACTATGGCAGCATTTGTAGCTAAGGGGACATAAACCACTGAAAACTGTCTGAAAGCTATATGGAGAAAAGGAAGATAGTGGTTCCAGACTTCTTCTTGTAGGTAGTCATGGATGAGAGGTTTGGAATATGTTATCAGATACTTTCATGTATTCAAAAGTGAATTCTTTAAACCAGACTTTATAAATGGTTACCAGGTACAGATGTTGACACACCCCTGGTCTATTGTCCAGTCTTCAGTCTTGCATTAACTAGTAGGCATGGTAATGACCACTGCTATGGTTGCCCATTAACCCCTACTGAGTTTATAGTTTATGATGTTACATGATTTAAGTTCTGTCTATAAAATTTTGTATCCAATTTTGCAAATGCTTAGTTTGACCTATGTCTATGGATATGTTTAACAAAACATTGTACCTGATCTGCCAAAGATTTTTCTGTCATTATGAGAGTTAAGGTGCTATACAGAAGGAGGTAGCTCTACCACTTTGTCTTGGAAAGGGCCAGAGATATGAGTGGGTATTAAATCAGGCATTTCAACAACCCAGAAATATGTTTAAAATATCCTCAAATGCAAAAGGGTTGCCCTGCATATTTTACCTACCCCATCTATAAGGTGGTAAACACAATATAAGGAATTCAATAAAGAAAGAGAGCAGGTGCAAACAATTCTGTGAGTGTTGATACTCATTTTTTTTTTCACTGCAAGTGATCCTTGCCCAAGTTCTTTTGAGATGGAAGTTTAAAAAGTGACAATCAAATAAAAAAAGAAAAAAACACCTTCCATCACCACCCGTGGAACTTAACAGACTATGAATAACTTAAATAAATATTAAAAACTCACAAAACTGTATTCTTGTACCAAATTAGACAAAAGTTGAATTGTTTCAGACAAAGAGTTTTTCTTTTTTGCTTTTTTAATCTTGACAGACCACTATTATATCAGGTGAACATTGCAGCAAGAAATGATATTTAAAATTAAGGAAACTTTTCCATTTCACTGATGCCAATTTTAACATTTACAATGGGTCTTTTTGCCATTCTAATTATTTTTCTAATTCTATTAATGCTTTTTGTATAGGATTATATTGGTTCCTCTTCTAAAGATCACTAAAACTTCATTTGGAGTTGTAGCACTTCATTAATCTTGATTACTTACAATTAATCAAAAAATTCTTTTCTTCACATTTAGGTCTCAGAAATGTTTATCAATATGTAAAATATGAATACCCAATTAAAATTATGTTACCTTTTTTTTTTTGGAAAATATGGAAACTGAATACGTTTCCTCATCTGAGAGATCATATAACTTAGCATTTAAAATCTTTGACTCTGGAGTCAGACTATTCAGATTCAAAGCCAGTTCTTCCTCTTTATAGCTGAATATGATGGAGAAAGTTACTTAACTTCTTTGTTCCTTTTTATCTTAACCTATAAAGCTAGAATCATAATAATAATACCTAATTCAAGAGTAATTATAAGTATTTAATAAAATATGCGTAAAACAGTTATAACAGGACCAGGCACATAATGAATATTCATAAGGTTAGATTTCTTTATTATTTGTAAAATAGAAATAATTAGTAAATTGTGGTGTGCATTAACCTTTAGAATCAGACAGCCAGAGTTTTAATTCTTAGTCTTTGTTCCACTAACTGCATGGTATTATCCAAGTTATTTAACTCTCTTTGCTTCACTTTTCTTAGATTTAGATTTAGGTAGATATAGATATGGATATAGGTATAGATATAATATAATAACACCACCTCTCAACTTTGCTGGGAGGATTAAACCAAAAAAATGATTAACAGAGTTAGCACTTAGTGTATATTTTGTATTCGATTTAAATGGAAAAACATCTTTTTAAAAATTCTATATAAAGCTAAAAATTATATGAAATGCTGTCTGGAAATCATCTATAATATTTGACTTAGATATTTTCCTTGTGATAGAGATAAAAAGCCTGTAACATATTTAGGATCCATTCATCCATCCATTCTTTAAAAAATACTAGAATGGCTAATATATACTAGCCATTGTGCTAAAACCGGAAATAAGTATTAAAAGGCAGAGACCCCAGCTTCCAGGGAGCTCTTTGACCAGTAAGTGAGGCAAGGCAACTAAATAACAGGCAATGAGGCAACTGCCTACATGCTGTGATGGAGGCATTTCTGGGGGTAACGGAAGAGCAGAGGAGGAGCAAGAAACGCTTGCTATACATGTGGAATCTGAGCAGATTCTGGAAAGAGTAGGTGTTAGCTGCCCAACAAATAGAGAAAGAACATTCTGGTTAGAGGGAACAACTTACAGAAAAGACCTTAGGAATCATGTTGTCAAGCCTGAAGGTGTGCTGCAAGGAGGAGAGATTACGCTGAAGGGTCAGCAACAGGTCATTAGGAAGCACACAGGAAACAGGGATCCTGAGAAAAAGTTCATCCAGGGGACTTGTATGAGTTGCTTTGAGTTTAAGAAGGGTTCTCAGGTAGAAGGGCGAAGTGGCCAGAAGGGAACAAAATATGGAGACAGAAAGCCTGGTTAGGAGGTTGTTAAAGACGTCCAAGTGGCAAATGACTGAGCTCAAATTAAGGGCATTTGTTCAAATTTATATTTATACCCACATTAATATATATGTACTATAACAAAATTGGAGACACGTCTAAATAAGTTGTTTCACATGCTCTTATAAGATTTTTTCAAGTGTTGGCAAATGTTCTTCAGAATAATTTTTAAAACTCATGTCATGCTATCCGGATCTAAGGAATACTAGCTTGACTGCTATGACCTATATGGAGTGGTTATGCAACCGAATGCCCAACTCTGAAGGATCCAGACATGGACCTTGCCTTCAGGGCACTTATAGTCTAGAAGAGAACACAGACTAGGAAACAGTGCATTATGTTTCAGTGCTCTGAGTGCTCTGTGGTGGCAGAAGGAGCTGCTGGGGAAGCATGTAAGAGGATAGCCTCCCTACGCGTGGAATCCAGATAAGACTCTGTGCAGTAATGAAATCCACAATCAACCAAAGATGAGTAGGATCTAGCCTGAGGAGGCCAAGCAAAGAAAAGCATCACAGGCAAACTCAGATGTGAAGGTCCAAAGGACAGAGGACTTAGCCCCTTCTAGGGAAAGGAAAGAGTTCAGTGTATCTGGATCTTAGCACGTGAAGAAGGGGATGTACAAAAGTCAAGGCTGGAAAAGAAAGATGGAGCCACCATCGCTAAAGGCCCAGACATCACACTAAAGTATTTGGACATGGACAGATTTTAAGTTGAAATAATACCATCCTGGCTACCTGGTAGAGATAGGAAATAGTAAATCTCTGGGTATGCCAGGTATCTAAGCAGAAAACTAAGTTCCCAGACTAGACTATGATCCCAGAGAGGTAAACATGCTACATTTTCTGAAGGATTCCCAAGAGCCAGCATAGGGGCTGCCAATCACAGGCACTCGAGTCAGATTTTCAAATGATTGAATGGGTGACAAGGAATTAAATGTCTAGTGGGAAGCTCATTTTCCATAATCTAACTAATTTTCTATTCCTGGATAGTACTTTCTAATTTCTATCCTAATTGAAATAATGCTGAAATGAATACCCCTGTTTAAATCTTCAACTACATTTATGTTTATTTTACTTAAAATCTTAGCAATAGAATTACTGTAAAGAGTATGAATATTTTTAAGACTCACAAAATCTGCTCTAAAGAAAGGATATTCGAAATATGCTCTAACAATCAAATACTTGAACATGTGTGTTTCCTCGCATGTTCAGCACACTTGGATTATCCATGAGTTTGATGATGATTTGCGATTATTGCATGAAATACTGGGGAGGAGCTTGTATCTTCATTATCTATTTATATTTCTTTTGTTAAATCCCTGAAATCATGTCCTTTGCCCAGTTAAAAGCATGTTTATTGATTTTCCTTTTCCTTTTAATTTGAAATGAATATATTCAGGTTATGGATTTACCTGTGAGTTAATTTTGGCTAAGTCTTAGAAGTTGATTTACTATTTTAATGTCATTTTCTTCTACAGAGATGGGTAGTGCTGTGTTTGGTAGCATGAAATCAATATATCTTTTCCTCAGGGCAGTATAGTATTATGGAATTATAAGCACTTTTTATAAATTAATAACATCATCTCTTTGTCTTATATGTTCAAATTCATTTCCTATTTGACATTTGCCTTTACTTTTACTCACAGAAATTTCTGACATCCATTATTTTTTGCTTTAAAATTGTATTTTTTCTGCTTTCCATAGCATCTTTAGTTTTTTAACTTCGTGAGATTAACGTGCCATGTATTACAATTCATTTTTACTTTGTAATAAAAACATTTAAGCTATGGTTTTCCTATGAGTCAATTTTGGCTAAAGCTTTTAGGTTAATTTGCTGGTTTTTAAAAAAATTATAATTATGTTCCCAAAATATATGTAGTACACTGCTTAATGCCTAGAGTTAGCATTGAAGGCCACGTCCAAGAATTCAAATTCTGGAGACTTCTCTGGTGATGCAGTGGTTAAGGATCCACCTGCCAGTGCAGGGGACACAGGTTCGTTCCCTGGTCCAGGAAGATCCCACATGCTGCGGAGCAACTAAGCCCGTGCACCACAGCTACTGAGCCTGTGCTCTAGAACCTGCAAGCCACAACTACTGAACACGCGTGCCACAACTACTGAAGCCTGAGCACCTACAGCCCATGCTCCGCAACAAGAGAAGCCACCGCAATGTGAAGCCCACGCACCACGACGAGAAGTAGCGGCCGCTCACCACAACTAGAGAAAGCAAGCCCGCACGCAGCAACGAAGACCCAACTCAGCCAAAAATAAATAATAAATAAATTTTTAAAAAAATTCAAATTCTGGTCTCTCAACAGCTGTGTGACAAACAGGTAGTTCCTTATTCCTTCTATACCTTCATTTTCTCATCTGAAAAATAATAGAGTAATACCTACCTCATAGAATATGCAAATATTTATGAAGGACCTGGCACACTGAGGCACTGATCTAGATGTTGGGAGTACAGTAACAAAGAAACTAGGCAACATCCCTGGCATAATTGAGCTTACATTCTCCTGGGGAATGGACAGCAAACCAATGAACACACATATACATCATGTAATGTTAAGGGGGTGATTAGTGCTCAGAATAAAAATCAATCATGGCAAGGAGATAACATGGGGCCAGTGAGCTGCAACTTTAAATAACTTGTTGTGAGTTTATAATATATCACATAACTAAAGTAGTTTTTTCCAGGGTCTGGCATATAATGAATGCTTAACAAATACTAGCAATTCTTAATTACAATTTAACTTTCCCCTTAAACTCACTTGTTATTCAAACAAGTATTTTGTCAGTGTGTTTGCTTTAATTCCAAACGCCAAGATTATATCCACAGGCTTTTAAAAAAATTTTTGTTTATTTGTTTGCTTCTTTTAAGCAGAAAATATGGCCCACTTACTTTATGCATTTTGAAATTTTTGATTATTTCTGTGGCTTAACACAGAAATTATTTTAAAAATAGATTGGAGGCTATAAAGTTTATATTTTCTATCTAGAGATGATAAAATTAGACATCTATTTTTTATCTATCAAATTACCCTCATTACATTATTACGATCATCATCCTTTATTGTTCTTTGTTGGTCTATAAAGAACTTACACAGATATGCAATTGCCAACTTCTCTTTATCTAATAGTTTTTGATTTATACATTTTGATATAATGATACCTAGGACATAAATCTTTATGACTCATGTCTTTACTGTGGATTGTGTCATTTATCAGAGTAAAATGACATTCTGTGCCAACTTCACTGCCTTTGTTTTGGATTTGATATCTAGTGAGAACTACTTTTAGAGTTTTGGTTGTTGAAAAACTAACACAAGGCTGTTAAAGAACTGAATAATTCTCCTTTTTCTTTGTTTAAATTTTAAGATGTTCTTTTTTTTCAAGTTTGTCTGATTTTGATTTATACTTTTATCTTTTAAAGTTCCATTATGTTTTAAGTGCATCTCTTTTAAGCAGCATATGGTTTTATTTAGTTTTTTAATGATAATTGAGTCTTTTTAAAAATGTAGCATTAACTTATTTTCATTTATAGTTACAATTGATAAATTTGTTTTTTGTTCATTCATCTTGTTCTATGTTTGCTGCCTTTTTAATGGAAGTTTTTTGTACTGTATTGGCTCTATCTGTTGCTGTGTTCATATTATTTATTTGTGCATTGGGATGTTTTTAATGTTTTTAAATTCGACTAATGCTTACTTTTAAGTAAGAACACACACATGCATGTGCGCACGCACTCACATATTTTTGTACAATCACTGTCATGAAATAACCCATATTTATTCTTTACCCCTCAGGCTCTTTTTGTTCTGTCTTCTGCTCCAGTAATAATCTAACCTCTGCAGCATTCTTTAGCTCAGTGTGTGCTAAATGTAGGAAGGCATGCTAGCTTAGTCTAATAGATACCATCATAACGACCATTTCTCTATAACAAATTTGCTTCCATGTCCCAGACGCCTGCTAATACCAGAAATTTGCTTATCTGATTAAAATGTTTCAGCTTGGAGCAGACATTTAATAACAGTGATTATTAGGCCTACATATATACCAAACGACCATGACTGCAAGAAAGCATATAGATATTATTTACTGCAGAGTGACAACTAATAAGTTATTTGAGTTGCTCTATTACATAGCTCCCTAGCATCTCCCTATACCACCTGAACACGCTGATGGTGGACTCATCTCAAAAGCTGCTCAAAGAGGTAAATTTTATTGAATACATATTGTCAATAGAATGTACTACCCTCACAGATCCTCTCCCCGACAAATTAATTTTATGTCCAGTTATCTACAATCCAACTTATTAGCAACTCCTGCCTGATACAACCAACAAAAAATAGCTTAAATCATATTTGTACACACATGACTCATATTTCCACTCTTTCCATCCCTTTTAAAAAAAATCAATATTTGGGCATCACCTAGTTAAATTCTAGATAAATACAAGCTAAATCCAAGTCAGTAAGAATGATGTTGACCAAGACAAACACAAGACAGTGTTCTGAGCCAAACCACAAGAAATCCACCTCCAGGTGGATGATAATCCATTAATCAACATGTTTCGGGTAATATAGTTGTTCACCGTATTTTTAAATTCACCAAACTGTGATCAGGGAGACATAAGAGTCACTAAGAGCTAAAAATCTACTTATTATATGATTACCTTACAAGCTTTATCCAACTCTCTCTGGATACAAATTTCATCATATGTAGTGTGGTATTCAATGAGAATACTTTTTCCAGCACATATGCTGTGGTATTTCTAGTATTTTCATAGAAAAAGTAACCTAGAATCCTTCTTGGAGAAAAAAAAAAATGAAGCACATTTATCTGAGTCTGATGAGGGGCAAGGACTTTCAAATGAAGAAAGGTTAACCCCTAGTTTCTAAAGAGATGCTCACATGGGGGACAGGGGGGACTCATTCTGAAGTAAGATGGAGTCAAGGAATCTGAGTATGATCTTAGAACAGAAGTTGAATTTGTCAGGAAAAGATGACCTTTCCATGATTTTGTATAACAGCAATGAATCAGGTACTGGAACATGTTCCAATATGCCCTATAGTAAAAGATGCAAAAAAACTAAGAGAGTAAAGTTCAGTTTAAAATACTAATTCTAGAAGTACTGAACTAGCACCCTAGCCCCCTTTCTAGTAGCCTAAGAAGGACCATAACAGTGCTGGTGATGGGGTTTTCTTCTATCTCAGTATGACAACAGACCATGTTAATGAAGAAAGGAGGACCCAAAGGCTCAGAAGACCTTTAATACCCAACAAGAAGAGCCACTGGGTATCCTAGGACATAGGGTCACCAGAGCAAATACAGAGCACTCAGGTAAATTTGAATTTCCGATAATAAGTAATTATTAGTATTAGTATGTTCTGTGCAATTCATTGTTCATCTGAAATTCAAATTTAACCAGACATCCTGTATTTTTTTATTTACTAAATCTGCAGACCCTACTCAGGAAGTTTTGAGAGAAAGGGAGGCCTCAAATAGCAGAGTTCTTGTTATTCTTAGAAATAAAAAATTATCAATATTTTCATTACCTTGCATATTTCCAACATATATCCTAACTGTAATCATGCAGTTTGATTTATTCTGGAAAAGCAAGGTTCCCCCCACCCCCAATTGATATAATATTCTTAAATGCTTCTGAAATTCCCTTTTATTATGTTGAATTACTTATTCCCTGATCAATATCTTATTATAAGCACCACTGCCAGAACTTAAATCCATTGAGTTCTCACTGACATCAAATTCAAACTCCTTTAAAATATATGGTATATAAAGGAAGAAAATACTGGCTTAAATGACCAAATATGTAAGGGAAGACCGGAAGAAGGAAAAACATCTGGTAATTAAAAAAAAAAAGAAAACAATAAGTGTTTAAATTTGATCATTATAATGTTTAGTTTCACTTGTGAGCAAATGAAAATTGAGTAAACTCCCTACATTTGCATATTTAGCTCAATCTAAAGACTTTCATGGCTTCTTTCTAATTCTCACAGAGACTCATTCCCTTGTGGATTCCTCAAGCTTTAAGATGAATGTACCCGTTTATCTTGTCACTTAGACAATTTCAATAGAAAGGCCTTTTAACTGATGTCAGTAAGAGAACTACTGCTATTTGTAAAAAGAATTTGAGTGAGGCCCTTTGAAAGTTAGAGATATGTTTGTCCTAGCCACGTTTGCTCCAAAAGGAAAATAGTACCTTCCACTTTAAAAAAAGAAACAGTTAAACATGCTCAAAGATTCATAATGCAAATTGGTATGATGAGCACTCAAGTAAGTGTGTGTGTGCACGCGTGTGTGTGTGTGTATGAGTGTGTGTAGTGTAGGTCAAGGCATTAGACTCCTAGAGGTAGCTAGAAATACACAAAAAAATCTCACTAAATGTCCCCAAGGCAGAAGTGATAGACTCCTTTTTAAACCTCCATGCAGAGGTTCCTTAAGCCCTAAGTATAAGGAGGGAATAAAATGGCTGGATAGGGTCTCTTAAACTCCAGCCAGACAATTAATTTCCAGCCCTCACACCATAGATTTGACCTCAGAATGCTTGTCCTGTGTTGTGCTCTTGGCAAGACAAGCCCATCTGAGGTTTCAAAGAGCATCTGATAAGGATAAGGGCAGATGGTTTGCCAGCTGCTTCTCCCCCTGGGAAACGGAGGGAGATTTCCTGGCTACCCTGAACTACTACCATTTATGGTTATTAGTATACATAGGAAAGAGTCTCCAAGATCTCAAGCTTGTCTCTTGGCAAAGCTGTCCACAATGCAGCAGTCCAGGTTTGGTTCTTTTTAGAGAGCACAGGGAATGTCAACACAGTTGGAGGTCAGCCGACTCTGGCCTATGAAATTAGAGGTGCCCAGCATGCTGAGGGTCATATTCACAGGGGCAGAAAAATGCTGTGAATTCAGGGCTTTGGAGCAGAAGGTAGCTATGCTGTGAATCCTGTTCACTGGATGTCTTTAGGTTAATTCAACCATAGTTCTAAGGTCCCAATCCTAGGATCACAATACTGAAAGGGTTGTTGAGACCTCCAGCTGCCTGATCACTTTACTTTTCAGAACTATTCTTTCCTTCACTGTAAAATAAAGAGGAAGGGGTTGATTAGGTGATCTCTAATGACCTTCCACCACCTTCTTAGCAAGGCGATGCATTTGGTAGCAGAAATCCAACTATATGGGGGCTAAACAACAGACAGAGGTTTATTTTTCTTCATATAATGATAGATATGAAAGTTAGGTAGTAGAGGCTGATGTAAAGGCTCCCCAGTGCCAAGAGTGAGAAGTATTCCAGTATTTCTGCTCAGTGAATGTCTTCTGATTTCACGCTTTTCACCTCCAATGATTGCATCTAGGCAGGAAGAAGGGCAAGAGACAGGTTCCTGCTGAGTGTTAGCCCCTTGTTAAGAGTTTACCTAAAAGCCCCACCCAAAACTGATATCTAACCAGCCCTAAGTATGTAATAGATCCATCCCTAGCTGAAAGAGAGGTTGGAAAATATACATTTCTAATTAGGCACATTGCAACCCACATAAACAATGTGTTCTCTTAGTAAGAAGGGAAAATAGACCCAAGCAGAATATGCTATAATCTCTAAGATTTTATATTTCTTGTGATTTTACTGCATGTATGCAATGCATCTTTTAAATCATTGAGAATAGAAAAAAAAAAAGGATTAAAATAAATTTTGTGAATAAATGGTCCCTGCAGCTTAGACGTCGGTTATCCTGATTAGGAAGTATGGTTCTGGAATACTGAACTCCTGACCCTCCTAAAAGTTGTTCCAGGAAGTAAGTCACTGACACAACTTGTCACTTTCTAGACCGAATTTTTCTTACTCTTTCTTCTTTCCTTTCTCTGATTATTCTCTCATCCTCTTTCCTTTCTTATCTCTCTTAGAGTTATGCTTGCCAGATAAACCTTTGGGGGGAATTTTAAAAAATAACTTGCTCATTCGGAACACCTAATTGGCCCTGTCTTCTGTTTAAGACATCCTTCTTTTAATCTGCATTCACCTTTCCAAGACTGGAGAGCTTACATTCCTAAAAGTTATAATTTATAATTTCATTGTTTAACAGTGAAGCCTTTCCTCTATTCCATTATTTCAGGGAGATTTCCTTCCTGTGTTCTTCACTTCTGTGGCAGATTAAATCGTTATTCACAACTCTTCATGTCCTTCCTGTATTAGAAGTACTTACATGTGTCCTTTGCCATGTGGTCCTACCCTCTACATTGTGCAGAGTATACCTCCCTCCCCACTGATAGAGTTTAGTCACGTTTGGCTTTTGCCAATGGGATGCAGGTGAAAGTGATAGTGTTCCATTTCTAAGATAAGTCCTAAAGAGTCCTCATGTTTCCACCTGCCCTCTTGTATGCCAGCCATTCACCCAAACTATTTCCATGGAAGTACTTCCTCGATAGCCATTCACCCAAAGAGGATGAAGAGACAAATGGAAATGACTGGAAGTCAACCTAAAGTCTAAAACAAAATCCAGCTGACTTCACCCTGAAACAGAGCTGCTCCAGCTGACCCACAGAATTTTAAGTAATATAAGGTTTGTTTTAGTAAACTATTGGTATTTTAGAATTTTCTATTACACAGCAATATTATGGAAATAACTGACTAATTCAGTTGGCCCATGGCTGGAATTAGTGGTAAAAACTGGGAGCTGCCTGAGTGATAAATGGCCTTTAAACTCTGGTAATTCCAAAGGAATTCTCAACATAGCTCTGACATCTAGGTTTTATTCTAGAAGGAACCACAGAGGACAACAGGGGAAAAGGAGAGGTCTTCAAAACCTCAATCAGCCACAGAAAGAGAAGCACTGCCCAGATTTTGTTCACTCCACTACTTTGACTGAAGGAACTTCCCAGATCCATGCATCTGGTTCCCCTATTACATAAGACCCTACACAGCTAGCAAAATTTAAGCATACAAATATGGTGATACTTCTCAGAAACAGTGTGAAGACTTTCAAAGAAAGGGGCTATGAAGGTCTGAGGCATTATAATAATGAATAATTCACCACACTACTCAGCTTCCAGAAAAGAGCAACTGAGGACTCAGAAGAAATTAGAGTTGCTCTCTTTTTTATAATTGACAAGTACACCTTGGAACAAACACAAGGATCTTCTCTATTAGCCCAGCTCCTAGATATACTTATGGGCGCATAACAAAAACACTACCTCAGCCCCTGCATCCTTGCCACTTATGACAGGAGCCCCCAGGGACATGGATATACCACCAGTTCCAACGGCAACCTGCAGATCCCAAACAGTAGGTTACTGGCAGGAGCCTGGAGAGAGTAGGGGGAGAGCATTTTCCTCAGGAAGCCCAAATTGGCTGCCTATGTACAATAAGGGGATCATGAGAGACCCCTCAATTCCTTGTCACTCCACTCTCCCTATCTGCAGTAAAATAAACTAGACAGCAGCTGTATCTGGTCACCATCAGAGGGGCAGCAGCTACAGCTGGCTTCTCTCCCACAGGACTTTGCAGTTATACGGTGCCCACTCTGGCATCTAGACAGCTGGCAGAATTCTTGTCAGAATTCTATTTTCTGTGCTCTGAACACTTGGTCTTATTTATGATCATCCAGTGACTAGTGGAAACTATAGCCAGGAAGGATATGTGGTTCGGTAAACCCTCTACGTGAGCTTCAGATGAAATGTGGTTTGCATGGATGACGGGATGACTTACTGTGAAGTGAAGGTAGCTGCAGAGCCTACTGAGAAACTACCCCGTACTTTCTTTTTAACATGCGAGGAAAAACAAACAAACATGGAAGAATTTTTTTTTTTCCTACTGAAGAGGAGTCAAGCTTCTTTTGTTCCTAAGATCTGAACTATTCTTACCTATAGGGGACAGCTAAGCGGTAGCCAGTCTTGTGTTTCTAGACAAAAGAGAAGTTGCTAAGTAAACCTGAGTCACTCAGACAATAAATAGGCTTTTTTGTTCTGACAGTTTAGGACCAGAGTTCACAAACCCAAAGCCTTTGTGGAGGAGGCGGACCATGGAAATGACCCATGCTGACCTTGTGGGATAATTTCTAACTGACCTCTGGCTTCCTGGGAGACAGGAGGAGGTGATACAGACTGGGCAAGCTGGAGAGTTCATGTCCTGCCTAAAGTGGGGTGATGCCACTCAACTGCAGCTGGCTGCGGCTCTTTGCAAACATAGACCTCGTTCCTGGAACAAGGAGCAGCAGCAGCCATACACATAGAGCACGGCTCTCCTCCTCTCCTGCTTGGGACTAAAGAAGCCTCCCAGCATTCTTCTGTGATAGAAGCAATGCACAGAACATCTCTGCAAAAACAGTGATGTTGGATGTTCCTACACATTTGAGGCATCTGAGGACCTAACTAGAAGCTAATCATCACATCCAATAAATTGTAGTGGCTTGCACTAGAATACTGGGGAACACTATTACCAGTGAATTTTCAACAATGGGAATTACTGTTCTAGGATATATAAATGGTGTAAATTTTGAGTTGAGTCTATCAAGGAGAATTATGAAAATAGGAAATTGGGGAATGGGTATAGAAAAAGGAGATAAAATAGGTGGCAGAAAAAGAATAAACTGTTTTGCAGGGATATCATAGGAAAAGTAAGGGAAGATGGAGAAGGCAAATCTGTGTGTCAGAGCTGTACTCTGATGGTGTGTAAAGGAAGGAGAGAGCTGAGGAGTGTGTAAGAAGTATGGATGAGTAGATGCTTCCTAAGAGGAGCAACACAGGAGTCAAGAGACCCAAATCACACAATCAGGTGGTCCTTGAATATTGGGTTGGAGAACCAGATGAAGGGGGAAAGTCTTGCTTAATATATTAAAAAATAAATATATGAATTAAATAAATATGTGAATTAAATCTAGGTGAAGCAATCCAGAAATATATGTATAATACAAGGGATCACAAGTGGAAGAGCACTTACACATCATTCATAATTTAAGATATTTTAGTGTCATTAATTTGACTTTTATTTAGTGAACTATCTTCACTGATTTTTTTTTTTTTGTATCAGTAGCTGTGGCAAACCACAGAAACCAAACTATATAGTTTTATTAGATCATTTATTTGAAGGATATTGGGTAGTTCACAAAATCATCAAGAATGCCACAGAGCCAAGTTCAGTAAAAGAACAGGGAGTAAGGGGAAGTAAAATGCAGCCAAGATCCTACCATAGCAACAGTACCCCTGGATACCACTGCCCATGAACACTCATTACTGGAACATAAAGCTCGTGACTCCACAGCAGTCTCTACTCATAACATCTGGGCATATCTTCATTTCTCTTTCAATTCCTCAAGATTCAAAGGTTGGGAAGCAGCATCCAATTGGCCAAGTTTAGGTGCATTTTAGGGTGACCTGCATCTTAGGTGCCGCTCCACCTGTGGCTTTCATAATAGGAGCCAGAATTCTCATAAGATTCCCCCCAGTATAGGAAGTCTGTTTCAAAATGAGCACACACAAAAATGACAAATGCCTTTTACGTTTATTAAAGCATACTTAGATAATATAGTTTCTACTGACATTTTTCTCTCAAGAAGAGTTTTCTTATAAAAGCCTATTTTATCAGTCATAAATTCGTATATTATGAAGACTTTCTATTACCTAAGCCACATGACAAGGGAAAGATTACCATGTAATTGTGTGAACACAGGTGAAATTGTAAAAATGTAATAAAGCTGTTGTGTACCCAGTAACCACTCTTTCTGTCCAACTAGTCAATATTAGTGTTAATGAGTCTAAATTATTGAGCACCACTGTGGCAATGAAAACTAGAGGAGGGAAGGAGAAGTTGAAAGAGAGATAGAGAGAAAGAGATTGAGAGAAACAGATACATAAAAGACCTTATCTCTATCCAAAGGAACAAATAGAATGAAATGACATAATAACACTCATAATACTCATGCCTGAAACTGACTACGTAAATCATTAGTTGTGTAGACTGTATATTAATCAGAGTCACTACTGGCATTTCAGTGAGGAATAAATCTGGAAAGGTGAATTTTGATCCAGCTAAGAACAAAGAAAACCAATTCAGCAATTCATTCTTATCAAGTTAGTAATTTATTCATTCACTACTTCAACAGATATATACACAAGTACCTACTATGAACAGAAAATCAAACAATCAAAAAAAGAGCATTGGTAAGCAGAACCAACTTAAGTAAAAAGATAATTTAGGGACAAAAATGTATTATAAAATAATATTTTAAGTTGGTCTCATACTTCAGAGAAATTCAAGAAGCAGCAGTGAATGGGTTAACTAATTCTAAAGTTCTTAGGGAAATTTAAGGGACAGTGAAAACAATCTTGAAAGAAAAGGAAAAGGTTAGAGTACTTCCCAATTTAAAAATGTACTACAAAGCTATAGTAATCAACAGAGTATAGTACTGGCCCAGGATAGACATACAAACCAATGGAATAAAATTGAGAGCCCAGAAACAACCCCATATATTCATGGTCAATTCATTTTCAACAAGGATACCAAGACAGTTGAATGGGGAAAAATAGTCCTGACAATAAATAGAAGCTAGAAAAACTAGATGTCCACAAGCAAATAATGAATCTGAGCTTATACCTGACATCATATATCAACATTAACTCAAAATGAATCAAAGACCTAAATGTAAGAGCTAAAACTATAAAACTCTTAGAGGAAAACAGGTGTAAATATACATGACCTTGGATTAGACCAGTTTTTTAGATATGACATCAAAAGCACAGGCAACCAAAGATAAAATAGATGAACTGAAATTCTTCAAAATTTAAAACTTTTGTGCATCTAAGGACACTATAAAGACAGTGAAAAGATAACCCTCAGAATGTCAAAATATATATTAGATAAGTTTCAAGTATCCAGAATATATAAAGAATACTTACAACTCAATGACAAAAGACAACTAACCCAATTAAAAATGGGCAAAAGATATAAATAGACATTTCTCCAAAGAAGATACACAAATGACTACTAAGCACATAAAAAGATACTCAACATCATTAGTCATTAGGTAAATGCAAATCAAAACCACAATGAAATACCACATCAGACCCACTAAGATGGCTAGAACTAAAACAAACAAACAAACAAAAACAGAGAACAAGTAGTGAGGGGAATGTAGAGAAATTGGATCACTCATACATTGCTGGTGGGAATGTAAAATGGTACAGCCACTGTGGAAAATAGTTTGGCAGTTCATCAAAAAGTGAAATATAAAGCTACCATATGACCCAGCAATTCCACTCCTATATACCCGAGAAATGAAAATATTTATATGTTCACACAAAATTTGTACAAATGTTCATAGTAGCTTTATTCACAATAGCTCAAAATTGTAAACCCAAATGTCTACCAATTGATGAATGGATAAACAAAATGTGGCATATCCATACAATGGAATATTTTTCAGCCATAAAAAGGAATAAAGTGCTGTTACATGCTACAACCTGGATGAACTTTGAAAATATTATTTTAAGTGGAAGAAACTATACAGTATCTGACACAAAAGGCCACATAATACATAGTTCTATTTAGGTGAAATGCTTGAATTAAGTAAATCCACAGAGACAGAAAGCAGAGTCTTGTTTTCCAGGGGCTGAGGGAAGTGGGTATTGGCACTGACTGCTAATAGGTAGAGGGTTTCTTTTGGGTAATGGAAATGTTCTAGAATTAGATAATGTGATGATTGCACAATATAATGAATATACCAGAAAAAGCCTGTGAATTGTAAAATGGTGATTTTTATATTATGTGAACTATATCTCAATTTAAAAGAAGGGAGACAGAGGCAATTGTAGCCTCTGAATAAAACAAGAATATGCTGCTACAAAAGCAGTACTCAGAAAGTAAGAAACTGTTCTTAGAAGTTAAAAACACTACTAAGAAAAGAAAAGTAAAAATTCAATGAATTGGAAAATTAATAAACAGGACCCAGCTTAAGACTGATTTATTGACACAAAGATAAAGTTTAAAAAATGACACATACAGCAAGAGAAATGAACTGAAAAATATGGAAGTATACTTAAGAGATATGAAAAGCAGTTCAAAAGAGCACCATTGATCAAATACATTGCTTTTCAAACTGCAGGTTTAGCCCTTCAATGGGTCATTCTATAAAATTAGTGCTCTATGAGTAGCATTTTTGAAAAATGAAATGGGATATATCAGACAGATAGATCAGAATGGTATAGCTAGATATACAATAATATGTACATGCATACTGAATAGCATGTACATGTATGTAGTTCTTATTTTAGACTGTGGTAAAAAAGTTTTATTGTCAATGATGATCTAATAAAATATCAGTCGTGTAGAAACACTGACAATGTAGGAGGAGGCACCACAAGAAATAACAGATAATTTCCTCATATTGAAGAAAGGCACAAAATCTATTAGATCGAAGGGCCAAACACATGAAGAACTAATAAAAACACTCACATCTAAAACTGCATAATTTTAGAGATAATTTTATATATTCAACAACTTAGAGGGCAGAGAATAATGCATTGCTATCCTTAACCTTCTCAAGGAAAAAAGAATCTAAACCAAATCGTTATGCCTAGAAAAATATCAAATACAAGAGAAGAATGAAGGCACTTGGTGACAGACAAGAACTTTGAAAGTTTACAGCCCACACACTCTTTATGAATAAAAGAAATACTCAAGAAGGTACTCCAACAAAATGAAAAAAAAAAAAAAAAAAAAAAAAAAAAAAAAAGGAGCCGAGAAAGAGAATGATCTAGGATATATATTCAAGTATGACCCAGAAGAAGGGAAGAAAGCTTAAAAAGGAATCCACTAAAATGAGATGCTTAGAAAATTCCTCCGTTACAGAGTTTAAATGACACTGAGTAGCAATTCATTCTCTGAGTTAAATACACTTCTTAGTTGTACAGTGAATGATATGTATACAATTATAATGCAGTATTATGAACTATGTGGATGAGTTTCAACTTTTAGATATCAACTGATGTAGTATGAAAGGTGTATGGGCATAACACTGATCAATACTAAGTTTCTTAATGTAAATATGATAACAAATGATAACAAATGACTTACAAATAGGAGAAGAATGATGGAGACAAGGGTGATTGCTCTGATTCTCTCATTTTAATATCAGGAAATAATAGAAACTATCTAAAGTCAATAAATTAAGAATTAGAAGTTACAGCCATAAAGGCAACAACTAGATAAACTAAAAATAATAAGATGACCCAAAAAGTAAAGCATAAATATTTTAGAAACATTCCCTCATGCATCCACTCCTTTGATAGACCATTCAAGGAGGAACAAGGTTTGTGTGATTCTCATGCTGCCCTCTGAAGGAGTATGTGGTAGATTAAGTGCATTGATGGCCCCAATTAACAGTGCAAGTCTTTGTGTCCTGTAAATGTGAGTCCCCTCCTGTTTTGACTCTGGGCTTAGACAGGCTTTTGGTCAATAATTTATTTGCAGAGTTGATGCAAGCGGAGGCTTGAAAATGCGTTTTCCCTTTCCCTTTCTCCTCTTGCTTCTCTTTGTCATGAGAACATGTTCTGGCTAGCCTGCTTCTGCTAGCTAAAATATATACCGCCAATTCCAGCCTACCATCTCAGGGTTTTCTTGCTTTCTCTTTTTTCCATTTATGTAAATCCCTTCTCTGCAGTGAATGCTGTAGGTAATGAATCTCTGGACCATACCAACACCTCTGCAGCCACCAAGAACCATCATCACCTCTGGTCCCAGCACTGCTGCCTCCTTGGCCCCTTGCCCTGCCACTAACTCCCTGGGTATGACTGCTCCCCTTCAGCCCCCATAGCCTACCTGCCACCTCGTCACCTCCGTAGGCCACACAGCTGCCTCCTAGGGCAGAGAAAGGAATCAAAGGGGAAAAAAAGAATAAGAGAACCCTCAATAAACTTTTGATTTGAAAAATTTATTTGGTAAAGTTCTAACTTAGGAGAGACTCTCATTTCACCTCCAACTGATTAGAAGAAACAGAAGAGAGGAAGTATTTCTCAAATCTTATAATGAAACTCTACTTTGGATGCCCTATTATTGATGATACTCTTCCACAAGGGATCGTATCTTCTCCATGATATGTATAAAAACTGAATTCTGGTACTAATATGAAATATTCAGCAGTGATACCATGAAGCAAAACTATTTGTTTAATGTCTACCATATTTCAAGGATACAGAAATCCTTTAGGTCAATAAAATACCACTTTACAACCATCAGATATGCAAATCTTAAAATTATTGACAATGTCAAGTATTGGCACAACTATTGAGAAAAGCACCTCTTATACCATGCTGGCAGGGAGTAAATTGGTACATTCTGGAGGACATTTAAAAAATATCTACTACATTTGAAAATGAACTTGTTCTTTGACTCTGTATTTTTACCTTAGGAATATTTCCTAGAGAAACTTTATAGATATTCACAAGGAGACATGACAAACAAGTTTATTACAGCCTCGTTAGAGACAGAGAACGTTGGGAATGACCCAAATGTCTATCAGCAGGATAATAAATAAATGCAGTGTATTTACCAAATTTCATACTATACAATGGTGATAAAGAATGAACTAGAACTACCAATATCTACATAACCAAATATTTAAAACATAATATGAAGAAAGACAAAAAAAAAAAGAAAAACGTAAAGAATATTGTAATATGATATATACACCATGATAAACCCTTTGCTTGAAGTTTACAAATGAGCTAAACAATGCTGTTTAAGATATGTTCACCTGTAATAACAGTATAAAAATGTGCATGGGGATAATAAATATCAAATTCAGTACAATGACCATCTCTGAGTAGAGAAGGTCACTGTACCTGAACTTTTTTATAATTAAAAACTATGTAAAATAAACATGGTTAAAAATTGATGATGTTATGTAATAAGTATTTATCATATATTTCCCATAAAACTTTCTATATGCTTATAGTACCTATAATAGAAATTCTCTCAGTTTGTCTCTCTCTCTCTCTCTCTCTCTCTCTCTCTCTCTCACACACACACACACACACACACACACACACACACACACACACACACACACTCATCCTTCAAGGAGGTTCAGACTCATTGGGATAATAGAATTTCTGAGAAAGGATGCCTGTAAATGAGATTCTTTCTGAAGCACACACAGTGTTGCACATAACAGAGGAGAGAGTCTCTACTCTTATAAGATTAACAGCATATTGGGAGAGGCAGATACTAAGTAAATAAACATAAATACATAATTAGCACCTGTGGTAAGTGCCATGAACTATAAATGGCATTTACTGGAGACAGGGAGGCTAAGGGAGTGGTATAAGCAGCAATGTCTTCTCTGAGATGAAATATTTAATCTGAGGCCTAAAGGATGAGTAAGAACCAAGAGAAAAGTGGGAGAAAGCTTCTTCCAGGCATAGGGAACATCATGTGTAAAATCCCTGATATTGTGAACAGATTCCCAAGTTCAAGGTATTGAAGGGATGGCTGTATTGCTGAGCAGAGTGAGTAAGAAAGTATAAGTCTTAAGACACATGGCAGACGCTAGGATCAGGAATTTGGATCTTATCCTAGGAGTGATGGAAAACCACTGAAGTAGTTTAGGAAAATGTGTTATGATCTGAGTTATATATTTAGAAGATTATGTTGACTGCTAGGTAGAGAATTGACTGGATAGGGGAAATAACTTCAAGATAACAGTTTCAAATCACCATACTCATACAAGTACTGTATGTAATTGCTTATAAATCATCTTAGGTTCATGACTCATCTCTGGATGCATGGTACTGGAGGGGAGAGGAAAATCCTTTCCTCTGCCCTGTTATGTTCAGCAACTGGGGCCTTGCAAAATTAAGCTGACAAAGACATTGAAAGCAGAAAAAGCATATAATTTTTTTTCATTTTAATATTTTTAGGTAGCATGGGGGAGGTGCTTCATAGAAATGAAGTTAAAATCCCCCCAAAGGAGTTAGGCCTGAAAGCTTATGTATCATCTTAACAAAGAGTGATAAATTGTGGAGATTTATCTCCATGAGACAAAGGAAAGGAGGTTGGGCTTCTAGGGTTTGTAAATTATGGGAAGGTAAATATATGGGGGAAAGTAATGGAAGATAGGGTTATTTTAGTAAGTTTGTTTATGCAGATTTAAGCTGGTGTCATCTCCAATGATGAGTCAGTCCTCTTCTTCGGGGTACAGGAGAGGGGAGAGAGTCACATTCACAAAGGGAAATGTATGCCCTGCTTTTAACAGAAAGGGGGTAGGTGTGCCTGTTGTTTATCAATTGCTTTCAGCACAAAATAGTCCTTATGCCAAAGTGGCATGTTTTGGGGTGGTATATTCTCTTCCCCTTCAGTAAGTACACTGGTAAGAGTATGTATGGACTTTTGAGACAAAGAGCATTGAATTCAATTTTCAGTTCCATCACATACTAGCTCTGCAATCCTGGGCAATGGTCATAACAGACAACATTTACTGATTTATTATACACCAGACACTAGGATAATAAGTTTTATATTCATTACCTCATTGAATCCTCAGAACAACCCTATGGACTTAAGTAGTATATTATATCCATTCCAGTATATATAAGAAAACTCAGACTACAAGGTTTATTAACTCATTCATGATGCCTAACTACTTGAGTGGTGAACTCAGGTTTTGAACTCAGGCAATCTTGAAGCACCATGTTCTGCTGAGCTACCTTGGTGTCACATCATCTTCATTTCATAGATAAACTAAGGATAGGGGCTCAATTCATGGGATTAATGCAAGATTAAATGAAATAACCTATTAAGTCCAATATTAGCACAGAATTGCTGTTTTCACATTTATTTTAGAAGAATAATATAACTGCTGTTTAAAACATGTTTTAAAAATTTCAAAGTGCTTTAGGTGTTCATGAATTTCATAGTCCAGTAAGTAAAGAGAAATTGGGAACATTAATGTCATCCACCAATGCATCATTTCCACCTAGCTAAAGTCATAACTTTTCATTGACATCAATGCTCAGAAATCAGTCATCAACAACTGTATCTGGAAAACACAGAATAGAAATGAAGAACCGGTAATCATTTTGGCCATCTTCAACCTGAGAGCCATAATGTTAGAGCTGGCAGGAACTGGACAAATGTGGCAGCTGATAAAACTTAGGCTTAGAAAGATAAATATAGGGTGAGTGAATAGGAATTCTCTTAAATCAGTACTATGAGTGTTTGAAAATAGATTCACAGAAATAAACAAATATCACAAATTGATTTTCTGATGAAGTAGAGGAGGTAGAGTCAACCTTTCCCAGCCAAAATACTGGCAGAGCAAATTGTGGTAACCACCCCCACAGTCTTTCTACTTGATATCTCTACAGTAGGGATAGCAACCAGGATGTGCCACTTCTAAAAAGTTACCACCTACTCTCATATGCATGTAATATTTTATAAATGGTGGAACTCCTCAGAAAACATGTTGCAGCTTAATAGTAATGAAGTAAAATGTATCATTTTCATGAGCATGAAAGCATATTAAATTATGACTTTATCTTGCTAGACTATATTCTTTCTACACAACAGAAATTAGAAGTCAAATAATAAATCTATCAGTCAAGTACTGACTCTAACTGCAGCCCTCCTTCCTGGACCATCCATTCCCAATTGCCAATCTTGGGTCTCGCAGTAGAAAGACAATTTAGATAAACCTATTTTCTATTCTGCATTTTCACAAATGCCTTAGTTCTACGTTTTACTCCATTTGTGAAAAGACAAGTATGTGAGAAGAAAAACTTACCCTAATTAGCAAAATGCTTGGTAGGATAGATTTTAAAGTGATATGGAGATAAGTTCTCCTGAGGCTTAGGTGGGAAAGGTAATATTACCAAACCCATCCTTCCTTGCTTCAAGCCAGAGGAGGGGAAGTAATCAAAAGAGAGAGAGAGAGAAAAAGAGAGAGAGAGAGTGTGTGTGGAGGGGACCTTTCTCCTTCAATTGCCTTAATTCTACATTATTGCATTGCTTAGAAAGAAAAGAGTCAAGATGAAAGAAGAACCTTAATAGAAAAAGAGTAACATAAAAAACTAGGGGAGTAGGGTGGGGAACATAGGCTTTTACACTAGATAGAACTGCCTTCATATCTTATTCTTCCCAGCTGGTGACTTAGTCAAGTTACTTAACCTCTTGCACACCCATTACCAAGACTGAAAAATACTATGTATTTCATGGGGGGGTTCTGAAGAGATGATATGTACATAAAACATGCCAGACACCAGACTAAATACTTTACATGGTTTATGTAAAGAACCTGTGAGGTAAGTATTATACTATCACCAACCTAATTTTACAGGTGAGAACACCAAGGCTTAGAGAGTTAAAGTAGCTTGTTCCAGGTATAGAGATACTATGTTTGCCAGTCAAGATCAGGCTATTAGATTCCTAAGCCCACACTCCGAACCACTACTTTTACTATGTTCCTTCTCTTTGGGGTAATGGGTTGCCCTTTCCAAGGGGCTCTTTCCTGCTCACTGAAGTTGTGTCTTCCTCTGTTATTCCAATAACCACATTCCGTGCATTTCCTTCAGAGCACTCATCCTAATTTGAAATTATACATTCACTCATGTACTTACTTGTTTGCTTCCCCCATTGGACTGTAATCCTCCCTAAGGTAGGGTCAAATCTGTTTTTTTGCTAACCTACATGCTGCGTCTCATAAGGTGTTTGACACACAGTAAGTGCTCCGCAAATAAGTCAAAAAAGATGGAAAAATAAATGCAGGAGTAAGTGAATAAAGGTCAGAAGAACTATAAGTTCCCTAAGAACAAGGACTGTGACTATGTATCCCACTTTCCTCAGCATCTGGCACAATGTCTGATATGATGGGAACTCAATAAATGTTGAATGAATGAATGAATATGACTGGCTATATATCAACAGATTTGTATTCCTGATTTTAAGTCATTAAATTCATCATCTCACTTACTCAGCAGTTAGCAAGAAAAATATGAAAAATATGACTTGTGACCTCACAGAATTCCCTTCCAAAAGGACGAAAGACATTAAACCAATTTAGAAATAAATTTAAGCATTTCTAGCTTTTACCATAAAGTTTTTTGGGTCTTACATTTTAGTTCTATATTTTTGAACCCATCCTCTCTTCTTTTCCAGTTAAGTTCATTCCTAGGCTCTTTTAAAGCTATAATCTTTCTTCTTTTCTCCATGATTTCCTGCATCTAGACATGGGGCCTCAAATTAAGGTCACTGGTCCCACCCAAGACCTACTGAATTGGGAACTTAGAAAAGAGGCCAGCCACCTATGTTTGAAGAAACCCTCAACTAGAGCCCTGGTTATCATGCATCTGCATCACCGGAAGAGCTTGTTAACACATAGATTCATGGGCTCCACCCTCAGAGTTTCTGATTCAAGGAGGTCTGGAGAGAAGCCTGAGAATTTGCATTTCTAACAAGTTCCCGGTGATGTTAATGCTGTGCGCCCAGGAACCAAACTTTGAGAAGCATCAGCCTAGAGTCTAGACATAAGCCTAGAGTTCTCACACCTGGCCACATATTTGAGCCACCTGGGGATTCAATGCCCAGGCTGTACTGCAAAACAATTTAATCAGAATGTCTGGGTGTGGATCCAGAGTTTGTAAAGTTCTCCAGGTGATTCCAATGTATAGCCCAAGTTTGAGAATCACTCTAGATCAATGCTTCTCAAACTTAATGTGCACACTATGGCCTAAAGTCTGAGACAGGTCCTTTGCTCATACAATGTGGTCTGCAGAGCAGCAATTTGAACATCTCCTGAGACTTATAAGAAATTTAGATCTCTGGCCCTACTTCAAACCTCTACTTTGCATCTTAACAAGATCCTGAGGTGATTCTTAAGCACATTAGAGTTTAGATGTGTATCCATGTACACACAAGTGCATTCTTTCTCCAAGTCTTCCTGTCCCTGTTCAATTATTATCCGCAATTTGCCCTAGATTGTACAGCAAACTGTTCTCCTTTCCATCCACTCAAGGTCTTCAAAAGTCCTGAACAATCTGCAGTCCCTTTATGGCTATATCACAGAGTGCTGTGATTTTCATAATTTTAGAGAAGCAGGGCATCCCAGGGAATGAGGTAGTGGGTGGATGCACCCATAGGGGAGGCAGCTGTTTTAAGATGGGACTGGTATTCCTTCCTAATTCTACTAATGACTGAAGTACAAGAACCACCAGGCTCTTTATGCTTTTAGAACAGATGGAGAAAAATTTTAAACTGCCGCTGATGAGTCAGAAATCCAAGTCCTATTCTGGGTTCTGTGACTTTGGAAAGCTTGTTTATCTCAGCTCCAACTAGTCAAGTTATAGAATAACTTGGCCTAAAAAAAAAAAAAGTCATAGAAAGCAGCAGTGCCAACAGTCAACTTCACATTTCCCCTGTTACTCTGGGGGATAAAAATGGCTGAGTAGGCATCAGATCAACCTTCAGCTTTGGAAAAGAGGATGTGATGGAGTCAGGAAATTCTAAGCATTCCCCTTTGGATGCAAAAAAAAAAAGTAGAAAACATAGAAAGAATAAAAGAGAGAATAGAGTCTGTGCAGCACCCATGAAAAACACTATAGCTATGTCCTGAAACGCAAACAAAGGAAGGAAGCAATTGAGGATTAATGGGAAAGTCATCACTGGATATCTGAAGCCCTGGTAAAGGAATGATAGTAATAATAACTAACATTTATGTAATACTTCGCTCTTTGTCTTGGTTGGTCTCATAATTTTATGAAGGACCTATTATGTGATTATTCCCATTTTATAGGCCGAAAAACCTGAGGCATAAAAGCTCAATGTCCTAAACAAAATCACATAGATCATAAATGTCAGTACTAGAGGGCAACCATATCTTATGGCTTTAAATTCTATAGGTTTTCTTGGAAATATGATGTGCTTCAAAGAAACCAAATACTCCCCTTTGTTACTAGGCCTTTGATGATGTTTAATCATAATCCTCCACTAGGGTGGCCTGATGAGTCTCCTAATTTAAGACAATCCTATGAGGATCCACAGAGAGAGACAAAGGAGGTGGGTCCAGTTACCAAGTGATCATCAAATTTAGTGTTTTCCAAACATCATTAAAAAATAAAAATCACGTGGGTGCCTGTTAAACACCTTATTTCACCAGGCACTCTGAAGATTCTGGTTTAAAATATCTTGGATGGGGCCTGGGAAGTTTTTAAGTACATATACCCATTTTTTTCCTTTCATTAGAGAAGATTGAGAAGGATTGATCTTCTTAATTCATGAATCTACAATTGGGATTAGAAAAAATGAAAATACTTGCCATTTTAATATTTCTAATATCTTCCTTTTTAATCCAAGGTGGATCCAGGCATCCCCTCCCCAGATCTATCTCAATCCTATTCTGTTGTTTGTATTTTAATAAAATGATCTGGCAGTTAAATGGATGTTTTGGTATCATACGATCTGTAAAGGTCCTTGCTCACTGCAGGTCTGAGCTTTCTGCCCTATGCTCACATACAACTTGGATATAAATATGTGAGCCTAAAGTTCTGGTATCATAGTTAAAACAATCTGGCAACACTCTCTAGCATTCAATAACTCTTGCTCTCACGAAAAGAATTTCACATACAAACTAAATCTTTAACATGGCAATTTAGCTCCTTTTGAAAGGGTTGCCAGCTTTCTGATACTGATGTTTACTGCCTCAAATCCTTTTTTTTTTTTAATAGATCGGGTATAAATTCCAGTAGATAAATAATCAAAAAATTAGGATGGAAAGATTGTATGGAAAACCAGATGGGCAAAGCGTAGACATCTATGCTGTTGATCAGTCTGTTCAGTGATGAGGATTTGCGGAGCTAGGATGGAACTGATTCAATGTATAGGCATAGAGTGAGAACATATGCAATGTTAAATTGCGACATATGTGGATTATGGAAGTTGTCAGAGAAGGAAGTGGTGAAAACATAACAATTTAGAAATAATATCAAAAAGCTGGGGACCAAATAAATTATGGTAATAAAATTTCCTTAGGCTGGCTCTAGTAAGAAGAGGTAACAAGAATAAAGTGCGTAACAATAATAGTAACAAAAACACTAATAGGTAGCATTATTCAGCACTTAGTATGTGCCACAAACTATTCTTAGCACTTTACATGAAATACCTCAAATAATCTTGAAGTAAGTACTATTGCTCTCCCTATTTTACAGATAAAGAAACTAAGTCAGAGGTTAACAAATTTGACTAAGGTCAAACAGCTTATAAGGAACTGAGGCAATTGGATTCATAGGCATATAACACGGGATTTCAAATTGTACCTCAAGGCAGTTCAAATCACAGACAACATTCTTTTGTGCCATGTCCCAGGCCCTCCAGCCTTGATCGTTGCCATTGTTTTAGAGAATCTTTCTTACTGAAATCTGAAGTTTGCACGTAACTGCTAACTTGTGGTTCCCCAACAAGTCCCTTCCGGTATCTTCAGCCTACAACCCTGATGGGGAATTCACTGAAGAATAGGATGGGATGGTGAAAAAGTCACACAAACACTCCCCAAATTAAGCAGAAGTGTGATGCCAAATTTCCATCAAATTCATAAAATATAAACAACCAGTCTTTACAACTCAAAACCAAGTAACTCCATGTCCTTCATAAATTACAGTGATGAAATTTAATCAAGGGTAATGACCACATAATCCCAGGCATCGTTCACCTACATTTTTTTTAATGTGTTTAAGTCTTGTTGAGGAAGTTTCTTGAGCCCTAGAAGGAACACTGTCCATGTCCTGAATGCTGCTTGAAATTAACACCTATTCAGAGTTAGCTCATCCGGGGTCAGAATACAGATCTTGTCTTACACAGGCACTAAGCACCTACGATTTGTAGAGCCTATTTTGCTTTTCTGTTTACCTCGCCCGCCTTGTTTGAAAAGGAGGTGGAGAATTCTGGTAAATAAGGTAACCTCTTTACTTATTACAGAATCTCCCCTGCAACCAAAAAGAAATCCCCATGGAAATAGTTCGTAACGGGATTCGAGCTATGATAAGATATGCACATTTATGTGGAGGAGTAAAGATTGACTGACGCTTACTTTATGAAGAGAACAAGGTTGTTTATCAATTAGATGTTTTATAGCATCTTTCTTCTGAAAGGTTCAACTTTTGCACAGTTGGGGAAAAGTTTGTCTAAGGGATATAATTTATGGGGGGGTGAGGGACGCAGGTGAGAGAAACAGTAAAAAAATCATTAAGAAATATACAACCACCTTAAAGACCAGGTAGAGGAAAATGCACATGTCAAGGAATATGCTATCAATGGGCTTGGAGAAAAAGCTGAACCCTAGTTTATCATGAAGCAAAAAAGGGATCAAGATGCACACACAAGCATGCGCATGTGCACACACACACACAGGATTTTAGAAATGATTAACTGAAAATATTTTAATTAAAATGATAAAAGCACCTGGAGTCTTGTAACTTCCAAGAAATACTGCCAGGAGCAGGGCCCAGATCTCCAGAGCTCTGTAAGCCTACTTTCTCATTTTCTCCTCCTCCCAGCACAGAGTAATCTCTTTCTAGATGGAAAGGGAACCAGCAGGGGCTTGATCCATTTCTTCCTTCTGCTTCTCTTAGACACTTCTGCTCTACTCAAAAATGTTCTCCCATTGTGAGTCTCTGGCTTTAGGAAACAAAAGCTAAGAGGTCTTTCCCGTCTACATCTAGTTTCCTCTCTCCCACAGAACTCCCTGAGAAAATGGACAGAACATCATTTATCTGTTTGGATGAAAAAGGGCTAAGGAAAGGATAGGGAGCAAGAAGTAAAATTAAGAGGTCAAGGGACTTCCCTGGCGGTCCAGTGGTTAAGACTTCGCCTTCCAATGAAGGGGGTGTGGGTTCGATCCCTGGTCAGGAAGCTAAGATCCCACATGCCTCAGGGCCAAAAAACCAAAACATAAAACAGAAGCAATACTGTAACAAACTCAATAAAGACTTAAAAGATGGTCCACATCAAAAAATCTTTGAAAAAAATTCATAGGTCAAAATATTATCCATTTATCCATGTGTACCACCATGGCATAAGGTACAATGAAAAACAAAATTTCTGGATAGATAGATGTACAATCAAAGAGCTAAAGGGCTGAAGCAGGACAAGTAGCTTTAATTGAGGGATTATTTTTTTTCTTTTCAACGATATACCAGAAGACACCTTAGAATAGCCAAAACCTCTCAAGGGTTTATTCACCTTTACATGCAAAGAAAGAACAAATCATCTGTGGCAAAAAATGCCATTCAGCGCCTAGAGTATATTTAAAGTATTGTAATGTCTTTCCTCAATTAATTAATTAACTACAACAATACAAAATAACAAACCATTTTTGAGGGCTGCTTAACTATGTTAGGGAGACTATGGACTTAACTTGACCCTTTGGTAATTATAGACTAGATCTTTCTCATAGATAAAATAAGTAAAATAAACTCAACCATCAATAGGCTTAGATGAGAAACTGCATATCAAGTTACTTTGTAAGTTGTAAATCATTATAAAATATGTTATTGTCTCCTTCCTTTGCAACTTCCTAATGTGCACCTATTAGGTACCAACCTAAATTTTCGCCCCCATTCTCTGTCCCTGTAGACTTTTCTTACCTACCTGAAATCCCTGTCTGTTTTGTCTACTGTCATCAGGTGAGTGCTTTCTCCTTGATACAAGCCTATTATTGCCATTGCTGCCTTCTGCTCACATGATAGCTCCAACCCTTTGCTGCTGATTGGCTGCTGTTACAGGTGATAGAGGCTGATACAGATGGATTCCAGCAGTTCAGTTCAGCATTCCTCTAAATGGCCATAAATTGGATTGGTGTCATAAATCATATCTAGAGAAAATGCCTAAGTCCCAGCTCAGGCAGCTATGTTAATGTCTGTGAAAATAACAAAGAAACACCCTCATTCAGGCCCAACTCTACCACATTAAAAGGCCAAATTGTAAGAAGCTGTCAGTTACTGAGAGGGAAAAGGTAAAAGGGGGAGAAAGATCTTTGTAGGGATTATTAATAACACAGACAAGAAGGATGTATAGATGTGTGCCAGTGAGAATACAGAGGAGGGAGACGAGGGGCCGCTGAAAGAGTGATAAAAGAGAGTGCTGTATATGGAAAAGATAAATGCAAATGCAATATACTGTACGGCAGTGGATTATATCAGCGGTTGATATATGGGATTGAGTATCAAATTGCTGAGCCGGCAGCCATTAATATGATATAGTGGATGTGATATGCTGGGTGACGGCAGTTCTGGTGCAGGGAAAATAAAGAACACGCTGCAGTCTTTCAAAACAATGGTTCAAAGAAAAGACAGAAAATTATGGTACTATAAGTTAATAAAACTAAAATCATATGAGATAATTATGGATTCTGATAGGGTTCATTATTCTTTATCTATCAGCTCACCAATTTCATAAGGAAGAAAGGGGCTCCTAACAGAGGACTATCTGTTCTGTTCCACAGGGGGCATCCGGGCAGGAGGTTTTCCATTCCATCCAGAGCACAAAGTGACCTCGATGGTTCCTCTGGTGAATGAACTTCTCCTTGACGTTTTAGCCAAAAAAGGTTGGCATCACCAGCCTTCCTCAAAAGAATTGTTTTGAGCTGGCACTCACCTTCAGAATTCCCAGGAATTTAGTTTACTCCCAGCAATTGTCTGCTACTCTGATTCATTCATTAATGCCCTCCTCAGACCTTTATTGAGAACCTATTAGGTGCCAAGCACAGTATCGAGGTTTCAGGAATTAATGCAAGGAAGGCTTTGAAACAATTACCTAATTTTTGTCAACCATTCCTTAACCTTTGCATTTGGATAGTTTGCCCACACCACATGCCGCAGCTGGTCCTTATAAGAAAAGTCATAGGATACCATGTTTAGTCAGATATCTCCAAACCCAGTGAGTTCCAGGTCCACTGCTGGTGGTCAGCCTGCTGGCCCTTGGGTCCCGACTCTGCCCTGGCATGCAGCACCCACTGTTGGCACTGAGGTTTTCACAATTGGTTAGACTCTGTTTGGCTTATTGGACCTTAGTTTCCCACTCAGTTTTTGGTTTTGCTCACTGCCGAGTTGTGGCATCTCTTCTAGCTTAAGGCTGGTGCCTTCCACTCCCTCCTATCCCATCTTCACCACCACCACATACAAACCCCGTATCGGCATTACAGTAGCCACCCAGCCTCCATGCCATCAGGAAATGAGTTTTCTAACACTTCCTTAGATTTTTGTTTTCTTTTAGATGAACCCTTGACAATACTTCTCTCCTGGGTGCCCCTGTTTCCATCCCTGGGTTTTCCTCCCATTTTGTGCACTCCCTCTGAGTCATCTTACTCACTCTCCCAAGGATCTACCCCCCCACCGTCACTGGCCAATCTCTATGAATCTTCTATCTCCTCTTCCTCCCCTTGGACTCCACTCCCAATCCCCCTGCTGAACTCTCCACCCAACAAGCCCAACTCCATGCCCCACACATAGTTCAAGTTTAGGAGGGAAAAGCCTACTCTTCTCAGTGTGCTTTCTGTCTCTGTTTAGAGCACGATCATTTTCCCAATCACTCAGATTAAAAGATCTGAGTCATCTTGAATTCCCACACCGTCCTTCTCTCTGACCAGTCTCCCTACCTAGACAATTAGAAAAGTTTTGCCAGTCCTACCTAAGAAACGACTTTAAAATCTATTCCTCATTCTCTAATCTGACAGCCACTGCCTGAGTCTGAGCCCTTTTCACCATGACTCTGGCTACCAACTGAACTCCCCACTTCCAATTTTTCCCATTCCAATCGATTCCATCCTGCTCACTGCTAACTGGATATCATTCTAAAACATATATCTCATGATACCCCTTCCTTGCTTGAAAATCCCCATTTATTGCACTATAAAGAATAATATTTGATAGACACAGATATGAAGGTTTACTTGTTCAAAACTGAAAATTCATGTTGCTTAGCAGGCATGCTATGGGGCTCTCTCATACTTTCTAACTTTATCTCAAATGCCTACCCAACACATCATATATTGCTCTTACCAGCATGGAATATTTGCCAGTCTTAAACACAGTTTATGGTGTCCACCAGGTCAGTGAAGGCAGCTCACAAAATAGACGGACTTCCCAAAGGTATTCCAGAACAGATCTATTATTTTTCATATCTGCAACTCCACTCGTGGCCCCCATAAGATCCTGAAATTTTCCTAGCATCTGCAGAAGGAGGCACATGCTTCTGCTATGATCCTTTGGCATTCTTTGACCAGCTGACAAACTCAGAGTTATCAATAGGAACACCCTTCATACCAGTTTGGAAACTGATCAGATTGTGAAGTTTCATATTTCAATAGTCCCCAAACACAAGTCTACCTAGGAATCATTGCAACTTTCTAAAATACAGATTCCATGCCACACTCCTAGAAATTATAATTTGGAGATCTGGAGTGGGGTCCAAGAATCTGTATTTTAAACAAGATCCCCCAGATGATTCTGAGGCTCAGCCAAGTGTGGAAATCAATGGTTTAAATTAGCTGGATGGCTGATAGAACCAGGATGAATAACAGGACCAGCTTAATTAGCTGGCTTTCCCATTGGAACAGAGCAATTCAGAACAACAACAAAAAGTTGGCTGGGGATAAGATTAGTGGTGATGAGGGAAGAAGAAAATAGAAGCCACCAAAATTCTTTTCAAGTCCCAGAGGTGATAACACTTTTTTTGAGGCTGATAAATAAAAGATGGCCTCTCCCATCTGGCTTTATGATATGGAAACATTGCTAATGAGACATTTGTAAAAGTGCCACAGAGTTGTTAAAGGACCGTGACTATGGTTCTTCAATTCTAAAATATGAGTACCAGGTTTCTCCATGTTCTGTCTTATACAAATGCTGTAGTCACTAATGTGGGCATCTGACATTTCCGAAGGGTCTTATTTACATTTCTCACAAATTAGGCTAATGCTGTTTAAAACAAGTGCAAATTTCACCTGATATTTCACAGTTTTCCTGCTTTTAAATAGTATCAGTCCTAACCATTTACCAAACCCCGCTGCTTATTCTAACTTGGCAGCTGGTTAAATTAACAGTAGAACTTGCCATCATGATGGCTCTTCATGGCAGCAGCAGCGCTGCTGTGGATCCAGGCTGTCAAGAGAGGCTGGAAGAACAAACACTGCCTCGGTGGCCTGTGGCCAGCGTGGACTCATATTTCACAGCCTTTCATTGGTTGATTTGGTGAGCGTCCACTCTTGAAATTTCTTTGGATGTCACTGAGAGCTCCCAGCCTTGGTGACTTTTAACACACCTATGTAGACTTTGTTGTAATTGATTTAATGTTCGTGATTCTGTCATTTATGGGTGGCTGGTTTTCCTCAAGACCTTTCTGGACTTAAGTTTCTTTATTAATAAAATAATAATAACCTTTTATCTCTGCTCCTGTTAAGGATGGTCAGAGAAACAAAGGATGTGTATGTGTATCTGAGTGAGTTACTGAGGTGTGCTGGGAAGTGGCTGAGAGAGTGAGCTCTGTAAGACATTACAGAGCTCAAGCAAGAGGAAAAAAAATAAAGCAAGAGGAGGCCTGTGAGAACACAGCCACACTGAAACTGGTAAGGTCACAAAACCAACAAAAGCAATGACAGAAAGAAGAAAAAAGGCAGAGCAGAGTATGCTAAGCCCAGAATTCTTCTTTCTTTACCTCAGTTCAGAGCCACCGTCAGTGTCAGTAAATGAAGACAAAAAAATAGGGATACAGAAAACGACTGATGAATTGTGATGAGAAAAGGGTAGAGGAGGAAAAAATTGGGAAGGTGAAGTGGGAAAAGTATGACCACTTTTTGGATATTGTTGGCCATTTGGGCAACAGGTAGAAATAAGGTAAAAGAAAAGAAAAACACTTCTGTTTCTGGAAATTAGAAATATGCCTTCAAACAAACATGTTTTTTCAACCCAAATGTCTTAGCCTCACCAGCCTGGAGCTATAAAATTAAATACGCAGTTTTGCAGTTTGAACCCTCGGACCACATGACTTTGTAAAGTCCTGCCTTTTACCAGGTTTTCTTTTCAAAAAGAATGTGGAATGTGACAAAGAACCTCAAATCGGGCCTCAACCTCAGGCCTCTGCTTACCCCGCTGCAGTTAGGACCTTCCTCTTCAGGAAGGCTTTCCCTCAGTGGCTACTACTGGCTCAGCACCCCTGCAACCTCAGGATCTTCTCTCCCAGCTTTTGCCCTAAACTCTCATAGTGGAAGCAGAGAAAATCTGTCATTTTTAAGAAAATCTGACAGATGGTTTGGAGGTAATGAAAGAAACACAATATGAAGAATAACTCAGATCTACCAGTAGCTGTGTGCACAGACCTACACCTACCCTTAAGGTTCTTAAAAGTTCACAGCCCTGACTTAACTCCTCACTTGCTTCCTCAAAGCAGAAGACAATGTACCCACTTAGCCTGACCAAACGAGCTTCAGGCATCTCGGTGGCCTATCACCCACTGGCAAAAGACCAGAGGAAAGAGGAAATGGTTTCCACCAATGTCAGTCTCAGGCCCTCCTCTTGAGTGCTCACTTCGTGCCCCAGGATAGATCTTGCAGTGGGAAGATTCCCCTCAGGGAAAACTCTGTCCTACCCATTGGATGTTATCTTACCTATATGCCCCAAATGATATCAACATTCTGTATTTCACAAACCTTTAATAACTCCAAGGGTAGGCAATAACTACAAAGCAGACCAGGCCAAACACATACATGCCCCCACAAAGACAAGCACATCATATACATATTATTTGTCTTATTAGGCCTTGTCTTTCCTAGCCTCTGCCTATTCCCTAGTGGTGCACCCCCCTCCATTTCCACTGCTGAGTACTGACAATGTATGGCTTGAGATACACCCACCATATTATCCAGTTTTCATCTCTTATCTCCAGAATAATTTTAAATGCACCCTCTTTATTGTCAAAAGTTTCCTGATTTGGGTAATAACTTATATGGTCACCCTAATATGAGGGGAACTGACCATTAACATGAAACAAGGCATATTAATAAAGGCCCTTTTCATCACTTCCCTGGACTATTATAGTGACTTCTTACCTGAAATATATGCCTCCATACTAGCTGCCATTCATTTATTTAACAAATATTACTAAGCACTTGCCCACTACGTGTTCAGATTGTTCTTGACGCTGGGTATGTAATAATAAAACAAACAAACTTGCTATTTTCACAAAATGTACATTCTAATGGACCAAAAAACTCTTTTTTAAGACAAAAAACTGGCCACGACTCTTCCCTACCCCAAATCTTTTAAAAGCCCTATTGTTTGCATACTAAGTTCAAACTCCTTAGCCTGACTCCAAAGTGTACCCCACCCTCAATCCCTATGTTTTTTCTCTAACTTTGTCTCTTAATATATCTCCCGTTTCACCAACAATATCCTATAATACCCATATCCTTTCATACTTCAGCCATTTGTGTGTGCTCAGAACATCTCTGCTTACTTTTTCTCTTTTAGAATCCCCTATTTATTTATCAAGTGTCAACTTGATGTCATTAAACTTCTATGATTTCCCCTCAGCCTTGAAGGCAGAATTAATCACTCCCTTATCTGTGAGCCCAAAATACTTTATAAACACATTTGTCTTAGCACATATCACATCATGGCTTGGTTAATGTTTATGGGTCTTTCTCTCCCACTGGACTGTGAATTCCTCAAAGGCAGGCAGCATACCTTATTTATCCCTGGGTTCCCTAGAGCAAGAATATCCCAGTTGCTCAGTAAATATTTGTTTAATTTCATTAGAAATTTCAGGACATCTGCATGTTTAAATACAAGAGTTTTGTAAGAATTGTTGATAAAAGGCTGTCAAGAATATCAGAGGATATGATAAAACATGTGCAGTGGTTTTCACAGAGGGCTGGAAAAATCTAAAAGTTTGGTGAATGTAATGTAAATAACAGAAAATGCCAAAGGACAAAGGTGAAAAGAATATTTATTATGTCTGTATCAAAAATAAACGTTTAAGTTATGAAAGAAATAAATGTTTTTCTATTCCCTTAAGTCCCCACCTTGGGGTGGAATCATGTAAATTCTGAAATATGCTGGGACATTTATATGTCAACATGAATCTGCATCTCCCCTCTAAGAATGGGTGAGGAAAATAAAATGGCAAGGGAAACAATGCAAGGTTACCTATGCAGTGCCCTCCAACAAGTAAAAGTGGATAAAAGTAAAGATACAACATGAAGGTCTCCTCCCATGTGATGGACTGAGCACATAATTTTACCTCCCTTCCTAGAAAAATCCTATCAAATGGGAATAAAGAAATACATACAAACAAAGAAGAAAAAGTCATAACATTGATGGAAAAGAAGAATGAGTATACTTGTTGGATCTGAAAATTCAAAGACTGAAAAATTCAAGGTGATTGAATCAGACGGCCAAAGAAAGAATAGCAGTAGAGGTATGCGGTATTCTTCTAGGAGCCCAGAGGAACTCTGCAGAAGAACCACCCACAAGCTGGGAAAAGCATTCTTCACTAATCTTGGCTTTGCCACAGCATTAAACACCCAGCTTTAAATATAATATATGTTTTTAATAGTGGAAGGAGGGGGTAGAATCAAGCAAAAGAAGCGAAACAGTTCAAAATAACTCTGGAACTCCCACATAGATATATTTAAAAAAAGAGAGAACTAAAGACATGAAAGGAAATAAATGAATAGTACTGTTCTGTACATTCTTAAATTGCATATATATGGATTCACATTGTCTCCATATCTACCCACAATTTACTTTTTTCACTCAGTTTTTTGTTCTAAATATCCATTTTGATATAGCATATTTCAGACGACCATCCCACTAGATCTCAATCTTGATCAAGATGTCTGCCTCTGATACATCATAAAATTTTTGTTAGTTGACATTATACATTTAAAATATTTAGGGCTTCCCTGGTGCCGCAGTGGTTGAGAGTCCACCTGCCAATGCAGGGGACACAGGTTCGTGCCCTGGTCCGGGAGGATCCCGCATGCCGCGGAGCGGCTGGGCCCGTGAGCCATGGCCGCTGAGCCTGTGCGTCCGGAGCCTGTGCTCCGCAACGGGAGAGGCCACAACAGTGAGAGGCCCGCGTACCACAAAACAAAAAGTAAATAAATAAAATATTTATAACAATGTCTTGTTAACAATGTTAACACTCAATAAAGGTGACCTATTATTATTATTTTCACTATTATTGTCACTTATTCGTATGAACATACCACAATTTATATACCCATTCCCCTTTTGATGAAGTTTTAAATAGTATCTAATATTTACTTGTTAAAAAAAATCTGGTAATGGACATACTTGTACACATCTCCTTATATATGTGTGTGTAAGAATATATCATACCTGGCTGTGAACTGTTGGATCGAAGGATGTGATATGATAGATCATTACAGTAATGACTCTCAGTGAATCATGCCTCCTTGTATCCAGGCCCTGGTACTGTGTCCTCCCATATTGATTCTAGGCTTGTCCATGTGACTTCTTTGGCCAATAATACATTGTTGGATATAATTCTCTAGGGCTCTCTCATATTTCTTCACATCTCACAAGCAAGGCACTAATTGGACTTTTGTTCCAGCCTATCTTTTCAAGGATGTTTGTATAGCAAAAGGCCTTCGAAGATAAAGGCAGTGTCTCCCTGCAGTGCTAAGGACAGCTTTGTTTAACATCCGGTATCATAAAGACAATGTCTTCTGGGGCAAAAGGCAGATTTGCTTGCAGCTGGTTATAAAAGATTTAGGTTCTATAAGCTCAGGGTCCCTTGGCTGTGATTAAAACCCACTGCATATGAAGCATCCACTTCTGTGCCACTCTCATAAGACTTGAGGGGAAAAAAACCGGATGTGAACATGATGTTCATGCTACTTGCTGTGTTTTGAGTAACAAAATCCTTTGTCTCTGGACCAAGAGACTGTATCTTCTGTCAGCTTCCAGAAAACTATAGCAGGCTAATATGCTAGCTTGTAAGTAAGAGAAAATCTCATATCCACATTTTTCACAATAGTAAATATAAAGGGAGATTTTTAAATATGATAAAAGGAGAGGATTAAAATCTACTTGCACAATGGGGGTTTCCTTTTCTTGCTATTGGAAAATCTTTTGACACGCTGTGAAAAAACCCAGGCTATTCTCCTAGAGGATGATAAAGAGCTTACAGAACGAAGCCCCACACACCCCAGTCAAGGCCTAAACCTATTAGTGAGCTCAGATGACATTATGAGAAAGCAGGTAGTAACCAGCCCAGCCCAAGTTGCTGGCCCACAGAATCATGAGTACTATGCTGTTGTCTTAAGCCACTAATTTTGGAAATGGTTAGTTATACAGCAAAAGGACACTTTAGAAAAGGTATCAATACAAGGCACTTAGTTGCAACCTAATATTGATATATACCAGATATTGATACAGGTCCTGAAGATACAGCAATGAACAAAATTGATATATGTATCAGTGGATAAATTCAGCATCAGCTTCATTTGATACTGGAAAATTGATCCATATATGTTTTGTACCAATATTCACTTGAAGCAATTCACTTCAAGAAATGCATGAATATTCCCATTTACCATATTCTTACCAACAGTTGTTATCTTAAGACTTATTTTTTCCGACCTGATAAATCTAAAATTGTATATCATTGCTGTTTTATTTTCATTTTCCCAATTACTAGTGACTTGTTTTATATTTTATTTTCCATTTGGGATTCCTATTCAGTGAATTCCTGGCTCATGACCTTTACCCATCTTGCTATTGGATTGTCTTTGTATTTATTTATTTTTCTTTATGTAAACAAAACATTAGTCCTTTATCAATTAAGTAGGTTGCAAGTATCATTTCCCAGTCTGAGGTTTGCCTTTAAAACTATGCGGTTGTTCCCTCTCTCTGAATCAAAACACCTTTTTAAAGTTTCTTCAGTTTTATAATATATCGTAAAATCTTGTAGGGGGCAAGTTCTCCTTCTTGATTCTCATTCAATTATCTTCGCTAATCCAGTTCCCTTATGCTCCTGTTACATTTGCCTCCATATATATACATCTTGTAAGTTCCACAAAGATCAACATAGTGTTGCTTTTTTATTTTATTTTTATAATATTCAGTTATCACCCTCTCAGTGTCTATAGGATCTGTACTAGCTCTGTACTATTCTTGATATTGGTATATTGTTTTTCCTCTCTATCTTTTCTGATCAATCTAGTTAGATGATGATCAATGGAGTTCATATTCTCTAAGAACCCACTTTTGATTTCCCCAATTTTCTCTACTGTTTGGTTGTTATTCCACTGGTTTCTGCTCTAATTTAATTATTTTCTTTATAATGATTACTTTTAGCTTAAACTAATCTATTTTCTTAAGGTAGGAGCATAGATCATAGATTATAGATGCACTGACCCTAAATGTTTAACATTTAAAAAGTTCCTTTTGGACTTCCCTGGTGGCGCAGTGGTTTCGAATCCGCCTGCCAGTGCAGGGGACACAGGTTCGTCCCCTGGTCTGGGAAGATCTCACATGCTGCTGAGCAACTAAGCCCATGTGCCACAACTACTGAGCCTACGCCCTAGAACCCCGTGAGCCACAACTACTGAACCTGCATGACACAACTACTGAAGCCTGTGTGCCTAGAGCCCATGCTCCACAACAAGAGAAGCCACCACGATGAGAAGCCTGTGCTCTGCAAGGAAGCGTAGCCCCCACTCGCCGCAACTATAGAAAGCCCACGCACAGCAACGGAGACCGAACACAGCCATCCATAAATAAATAAATAAATAAATAAATAAATATTTTTTTAAAGTTCCTTTTAAGCCCGGCTTAAGCTGCATCTTAAAATATTTCTATGATGTGTTTACATTCTCCTTAAGTTTAAAAGTATTTTCTAATTTCCATTGTGACATTTTTTTGACCTGTGGATTATTTAGAAGTTTTGGATTCTAAATACTAGGGAATTTTCCAAATATCTTTGTGTTATTGATTTTTAATTTAATTCCTTTTGTGATCAGAGAAAATAACTTGTGTTATCTGAAATCTTTTAAATTTATTGGGATTTGTTTTTTGGCCTAGGACAGGATATGATGCGTCGTACTAAATGTTTTGTGTACATTTAAAAGAAAGGTTGTTGGGTGTCGCTGGGTAGACTGCTTTATAAATGTAAATCAGGTCAAAATGGTTAATTTGCATTGCTCATGTCTTCTATAGCCTTACTAACTTTCTATTATTCTATCAGTTAGTGGGGGGTAGGAGTATTACTAAATTTTCTAACCATAGTGGTTGATTTATTTAATTCTTTCAGATCTACCAGTTTTTGTTTCATATAATTTGAATCTCAGTTATCAGAGCCATAAAAATTTAGGATGGCTATTTACTGTTGGTGACTTGACTTCTTTATCATTAAAAAATGATCCTCTTTATCCTTGGTAACATTGCACTTTGGAAATCTACTTTGTCTTATAGCCAATCAATCTTTCTTCTGATAATACCAGAATGGTATATCTATTTTCATTCTGTTACTTTTAAGCTATCTTTGTGATTATATTTAAAGTTTGTTTATTGTAAATACAATATTGTTGGGCTTTGCTTTATTAATCAGTTAATCTCTGACTTTCAATCGAATTTTTAGACTGCTTACATTTTATTACTGATATAGTTGGGTTTAAGTCTTCCATCTTCCTACTGTACCATGTGTTCTTTGCTCACTTTTCCCTGTTTTTCAGCCTTTTCTAGAATTTTTTTTTAACATTCAATTTAATCTCTTTCACTGGCTTATTAGATGTACCACTTTTTTGTGGTTGTATAAGGATTTAACTTACCACAGTCTACCTCCATGTAATATACCAATTTGTGTGTAATATAACTTTAAAACATCATTTCATTTCATCCTTCCTACCCTTGTACTACTGTCATACATTTTACTTTTACTTATGTTAAAAACCCATAAAACAATGTTATCATTTTTCTTTAAAAAGTCAATCATCTTTTAGGGGAATTTACAAAATAAGAAAAATATATGATATTCACCAACATATTTACCATATCTGATACTTTTCATTATTTTACATATATTCAGATTCGGATCAGGCATTAATTTTCTTCTTATTGAGGGATTCTCTGTAACATTTGTCATAGTTATAGTGGTGAGTAGTATAGTGGTAGTTTATTGTTCTAAGCTTTTTTATATTTAAAAAATATTTCACTTTTGTTTATGAAAGATATTATCACTTGGTAGATAATTCCAAACACAATTTTTTTTTCTATATTATAAAGATATTGTTCTACTCATGCTTTCGTCTTCATATTGAGCATATGGTATATATTTATAACATGTATTTAATATTCTTGTCTGTTAAGTCTCCATGTTTGTTATTTCTGGTTCTATTTCTATTGTTTACTTTTTCTCATAATTATTTTTCTGCTTCTTTTCATGCCTAGTAATTTTTTATTTGATGCCAGACTGTCTAATTGACAGTTTGAGTACTGCATTCTCTTTTCATTTCTTTAAATACTTTTGGGCTTTGTTCTATTACGCAGTTATCTGGAAACAATTTGATCCTTTCAAGTCCCGTTTTTAAGATTTGTCAGATGAATTCAGATAGCCTATGTACCAAAGAACTCTGACAGATAAGAACAACAGCTATTCCTGGGCCTGTGTGAGTTGTTTGACATGATCCTTTCTGATAGGATTTTCCCCAACTTTGATAATTTCCTTACCCACATGCACCAATCAGCACTAAGCTGAAGACTCTAGAGGAATCCTGTGCAAATCTCTGGAGCTCTCTTTCCCTGTGCAATTTTTTCTCCAGTACTCTTCCCTATGAATTTTAGCACCTAGGCCTTCCAACATCTGATTTCTGTCTTGTAAACCAGTGGGCCTATGTTGATTTCCCTCTCCCTGCTCTGCATCCTGGAAATTCTCTCCAGTCATTAAGCTGGAAGTAATCATATAGCTCACCTTATTTGATTCTCTTTTCTCAGATCTCACTATCTTGTGTTACCTGCTCAATGTTTGAAAAAAGCATAATTTCAATATTTTATTGAATATTGAATATTTTCTAATTCTAATATTTTAAAATTCTGATTTATTGAATATTTCCTAATTCTTTAAGGTAAGAGATTAAGTTTCTGTTCTGTTGAATAAAAGCAGAAGTCTTAAGCTTTATTATTCTATATGTAATTCTTTTTTAACAAATGAATTTAAGGTTACATACGCCCTCTAAACTGAAGCTTTATCCTGCAAGTATGATTATTATTTCTAAATATTTTGTTATTTTCATTAAGATTTACTATTTGAGTCATAAACTATGTAAAAGTATATCTTTATTTTTTTATTGAAGTATAGTCACTTTAAAATGTCTTTAGATTCCAAATTTATTAGATCTTTTTGACCAACATTGATTAATATTTCTAATCATAATGCATTTTTAAAGAAATTGGTCTGCATGATATTATTTTATATTTATTAAAATTTCCTCTATGGCCTAATATGTGGTTAGTTTTATATGTGCTTAAAAATAATGATTATTGTCTATTTGGAGGATGAAGTTTTTATTAAAATCAATTGTATTAACATTACTAATTGTGTTGTTCAATTTTTTTGCATCTTCACTAATTTTCTCTTTGCATGATTCATCAGATTCTAAGATGTTTTTTAAAAGTTTACACTATGGGGCTTCCCTGGTGGTGCAGTGGTTGAGAGTCCACCTGCCGATGCAGTGGACACAGGTTCGTGCCCCGGTCCGGGAAGATCCCACATGCCGCGGAGCGGCTGGGCCTGTGAGCCATGGCCACCAAGCCTGCGCGTCCGGAGCCTGTGCTTTGCAACGGGAGAGGCCACAACAGTAAGAGGCCCGCGTACCGCAAAAAAAAAAAAGTTTACCCTATGATAAAAAAATATTTCAACCTCTTCTTGAAATTCTTTGCTGTTTTGCTTAATACATTCCAATTCAATATTGTTAAAGGTATGAAGTTCATGACTGTTCATATATTCTGGTAAATTTTTCTACTTACCATTAAGCATAAGTATTTGTGCCTGCACCTATGACTTCCTAATATCAATATATCTATATATCTTTTTAAATATAGCATTTAAAAACTAAACTACAAACAAAGAGGTAGCCATAATATTCTATTTCAGTTTAGTTTTATCGTGTAGTAGGAAAAGAAGTATGGATCTGTAAATAGATTTACAATAAAATGCATATGAGAATAAAATGAAATTATAGCTATTAAGGTACTTTTGTAAGGATAAAAATACTCTATAAATACTAAATATCAGGACTTCCCTGGTAGTCCAGTGGTTAAGACTGTGCTTCCACTGCAGGGGGCCTGGGTTCAATCTCTGGTCAGAGAAGATCCTGCATGCTGAACAGCACAGCCAAAAAGTAAAATAAAATAAAAAAAGTTTAAGGCATCTTTGGGAAATAAAGGTAGAGATATTAAAAAAAAAATAAAACTAAATATCATTGGTTGTTTGTCACTCTTCTTTAGTCAATGAAAACACAAAATCTACCCCCTATTGGTAATTATAAAATATGAAAGCAAATGGAGGAATTTATCTACTAAAAATTTTTAAAAATCCATTCCCCAAACTAAAAAGTCCTAGAGCAACTACATAGATTCATGGATTAAGCCATTAAGGGTTAAAGAGGATGGATTGACTAGAGGCTCTCATTTTCTTAATACATATCTCTTTGATTTTGTAAAGAGCTATTTAACAAGATGTTTTATCATTATTAATGACTAATAATTAATGTCATTATTAATCATCTGCTCATGTATGTCTTAGTTTTTGCAGGCCTAGCGGCCATGGCTCACGGGCTTACTTGCTCCACGGCATGTGGGATCTTCCCGGACCACGGCACGAACCCGTGTCTCCTGCATCGGCAGGCGGATTCTCAACCACTGCGCCACCAGGGAAGCCCTATGTCTTAGTTTTATAACAAGTACCATAGACTGGGTGGCTTAAAAAACAGAAATTTGTTTCTCACAGTTCTCGAGGCTGGGAAGTCTGAGATCAGGTTGTCAGCATGGTGGGGTCATTGTTGAAGGCTCTCTTTCTGGTTTGCAGACGGTTGCTTTCTTACTCTATCTTTACTTGGCAGAGAGAGGAAGTAAGCTCTCGTGTCTTCTTATAAGACCTCTAAGCCTTTCATGAGGGCTCCACTCCCATGACCTAGTTACCTCCCAAAGGCCTCATCTCCAAACATCATCACATTGGAGATTAGTGTTTCAAAATATGAATTTGGGGAAGATACAAACATTTAGTCCATAGCAATATATTTTGGCTATTTTTATTAGTGTGTTCAACTATTTTGTTACTAACTTTTAAAATCTTTTATATGGTAATATCACTAAACATTATATATACACTCTCATTTTTAAATTTTCATTTTAATACTAATAATAACTTTATAGTACATATCAATTGTAATTGCTTTTATGCAAAATATCAAAATGACCCTAGAATTTACTGTCTTTCTTTTATGTATACAATATTTTCCCTAAATCCCTCACCTTTATTTTCTTCTAGTCATTTTAAGGTTAATCCCCTTTTTTGTTTTAACTACTTAATCATCTAGAATGTACCATTTCTCCAAATACATCTTACTTTCTGTAAGTAAGTTTCTTAATGTGAACTGTGTCACATTCTGTATATAAATGTGGTTGGATCTCTTTATGCTTTCTACTTGGTACCATTAATCAGTCAGTTCTTATACCATACCAAACTATTTTAATGACTTTGGCATTCTAACACCATTTCAATATTAACCAGTACAAACCACTTCTCATTATTCTTTTATTTTCAGAATTTGTGTGATGTTTTAATCATTAATTTTTCAAGTTGACCTTTAGAAACACCTTTAAAACTGTTCAAAAACATCCATTGATATTTTGGCTGGAATTATATCATATTACAAATTGTGCTATATGAATTAATATTTTTAGTATTGAGTCTTGGTATTTGCCTCCATATAGTCATTATATTTAGTAGTTTTTTTTTTTTGCACTTATCTTACATTTCTTATTAGGTTTATTAGTACATATTTTATATTTACTGTTGCTGATTAGCAGGATGACAATATAATTTGTTATTCAAACTAGTAGACCTTAATAGTGAAAAGGAACACTATTAATAATAACAAGCATAAGCTAGATCTCATATTATAATATTCATATATTAATATTTTAAAAATTTCACTATTGAGTTTTTTTATTGAAGTATAGTTGATTTATAATATTATATTAGTTTCAGGTGTACAGCATAACAATTCAGTAATTTTATAGTTTATACTCCATTAAAAGTTATTACAAGACAATGGCTATAATTCCCTATGCTATACAATATACCCTTGTCGATTATCTATTTTATACACAATAGTTTGTATCTCGTAATCCTATACCCTTAAGGTGCCTCTTTGTCTTACCCCCTTTCCACTGGTAGCCACTAGTTTGTTTCTATATCTGTGAGTCTGTTTCTGTTTTGCTATATACATTCATAAATAAAATTTATTTTCTAATAGGTTAATGCAACTAAACAGCAATGGTATATACATACATATATTTTTTTAAACAAGCCAACCTCTCCACCTCTATCATTAAATGTAACAATTATAGTAAATTCTCTTATTTTCTCAGATTGCCAAATATGTCACTTACATTAGAGTGATAATTTTGTTACTACCTCATATTAGTTATATCCCTAATTCATTTTTCTTAACTTATTGTGCATATAAGACTTCCAGAAAAGTATTAAATACTAGTAATGAAAGAAGGTATTTTTATTGATTCTTGACATTATTGGGACCACCACTAGCACAATATTATTTCGATATTAAAGACAGTTGTTTCGTATTAAGGGGGTATCCTTCCTAATTGTTTTTCTTTTTATTTGTAAATAATACTTTAACTAAAGTATAACAAACATAAAACACAATACATGAAATTGTACATGTATAGTTCAATGAAATATGACATCTGTGTAACCAGCACCAGAACAAGGTGGAGAATATTTCCAACCCTCTAGATGTATCTTTGTGCCTGCATAGAGTTACAATACTCCCACACAAAATAAACAAATATATAATACCAAATACTAATTTCCCTGATTTTGAAATAGATACACATGCACAACTTGTTTCCTCATAATACATATTCTTTTGTGTCTTTATTGTTGCTAATTATCATTATCTATTGTATGAATGTACCTCAGCTTAATTTATACATTCTATTATTTTTATGGCCATTTAGGTTGTTTCCTGTTTAGGTCTACTACCAATATTGCTGCTATGAAGTTGCTGTATATATCTTTTGGTGAATATACATATTTCTGTTTTAAATATGCATAGGAATTTAATTACTGGGCTACAGAGTATATATATGTTCAGCTTTAGTAGATATTATCAAAGAGCTCTCCAAAGTGGTTGTGTCAATTAACAGTCACAAGCAATGTGAGTAAACCAGCTATTCTATATCCTTAACTTCACTTATTTTATTAATTTTCTTTTTAATTCTAGCCATTCAGGTAAGTGTGTTAAAATACATCACTGTAAATTTTAATTTGTAACACCCAGATGAGAAATGAAGTTGAACATCTTTCCCTATATTAATTTGCCATTTGGATATCACCTTTTGTGAAGTGTTATTTAAGATGTTTTTCCATTTTCTGAATCAGTTTCAAATTTTTTCTTATAGATTCACCCAGGTTCTTCACATATTTTGGGTTATGACTTAAATATATATTTGTAGCAAATATCTTCCATTCTGTAGTTTGTCTTATAATTTCTTATGGTTTTTGATATGTTTTGATGTACAAAGTATCTTAATTTTAGTAGTACAATTAATCAAATTGATTTTTTTGATTAGTGCTTTATGCCTCACTCAGTTGTATGAAGATATCCTCCATGTCCTCCTGTGATGTTTCTTCTAAACACTTTAATTTTTAGCCTCTATATTCAGCTCTTTCACATTCCATCTGGAATTGAATGTTTTGTATGGTCTGAATTTGGATGTCAAGATTCATTTTTTCCATATGGATATCTAATTGGCTCAACACCATTTCTGAAAAGATGTGCTTTCACAAACTCATTATAATGCCAACTTTATCATCATAAGTCAAGCATTCATATATGTGTGGGCTGACTTCTAGTTTCTTCATTCTGTTTCAATGATCTATTTATCTATTATTACACCAGTACTATAATTAATTACTATAGCTTTAAAATAGGTCTTGATATCTGCATGTATACATCCTTCAGTTTAGTTTTTATTTTTGATTATTGTCTTGAATATTCTTGTCCTTTTTCATTTCTATACCTGGTGAATACTGTGAAGTCCTGCTTAGATCCCTTTTCAGTGGAGGAAAGGTCTTTCCTGGAGGAAGGACTCAGTGTTCACTCCTCTTTGGGGGTTGCCTTAACTGAAGTGAGGCATCTCAACCAAGGTCATGCCCATTTCCTAAGGGTAGCCTATATCTATGGACTAAACATTGTTGGGTATAAATGTCTGACTCCTTTTCTCAAACTCAGGACAAAGTGAAGGGTCATCTCAGCTTCAAAGATTCTCATTGAGAACTCATCCTCAAGAGTTCTCTGCTGAGAATACACTTTCCTCTCAAGTGTTTAAGGAATATTCTCCAGGATAGATCACATTCTGGGTCACAAATCAAGCCTCGGTAAATTTTAGAAAATTGAAGTTGCATCAAACTTCTTTTCTAACCACAAGGTGTGAGATTAGAAATCAATTACGGGGGAAAAAACTATAAAAAATACAAACACATGGAGGCTAAATAATACACTAGCTAAATAACCAAGAGATAACTGAAGAAATTAAAGAGGTAATCAAAAAATATCTAGAAACAAATGACATCAAAAACACGATGACCCAAAACCTATGAGATGAAGCAAAAGCAGTTCTAAGAGGGAAGTTTATAGCAATACAATCCTACCTCAAGAAAACAAGAAAAATCTCAAATAAACAACCTAACCTTACACCTAAAGCAACTACAGAAAGAACAACAAACATAACCCAAAGATAGTAGAAGAAAAGGAATAATAAAGAGCAGAACAGAAATAAATGAAATAGAAATGAAGAAAACAATAGAAAAGATCAATAAAACTAAAAGCTGGTTCTTTGAGAAGATAAACAAAATTGATAAACCTTTAGCCAGACTCATCAAGAAAAAAAGGGAGAGGACACAAATCCGAAATATTAAAGATGAAAAAGGAGAAGTTACAACTGGCACCATAGAAACACAAAGGATAATAAGAGAGTACTATAAGCAACTATATGCCAATAAAATGGGCAACCTGGAGGAAACGGACAAATTCTTAGAAAAGTACAACCTTCTAAGACTGAACCAGGAAGAAACAGAAAACATGAACAGACCAATCACAAGTAAGGGAAATTGAAACTGTAATTAAAAATCTTCCAAAACACAAAACTCTAGGACCAGATAGCTTCACAGGTGAATTTTATCAAACATTTAGAGAAGAGCTAATACCTATCCTTCTCAAACTCTTCCAAAAAATCGCAGAGGGTGGAACACTCCCAAACTCATTCTATAAGGCTACCACCACCCTGATATCAAAATCAGACAAAGATGTCACAGAGAAAGAAAACTACAGGCCAATATCACTGATGAACATAGATGCAAAACTCCTCAGTAAATACTAGCAAACTGAATCCAACATAGATGCAAAAATCCTCAACAAAATACTAGCAAACTGAATCCAACAACACATTAAAAGGTTCATACATCATGAACAAGTGGGATTTATTCCAGGGATGCAAGGATTCTTCAATATATGCAAATCAATTAATGTGATACACCATATTAATCAATTAAAGACTAAAAACCATATGACCATCTCAGTCGATGCACAAAAAGCTTTTGACAGAATTCAACCCCATTTATGATAAAAACTCTGCAGAAAGTGGGCATAGAGGGAAGTTACCTCAACATAATAAAGGCCACATATGATAAACCCACAGCAAACATTATTCTCAATGGTGAAAAGCTGAAAGCATTTCCTCTAAGATCAGGAAAAAGACAAGGGTGTCCACTCTCACCACTATTATTCAACATAGTTTTGGAAGTCTTAGCCATAGCAATCAAAGAAAAATAAATAAAAGGAGTCCAAATTGGAAAAGAAGTAAAACTGTCACTGTTTGCAAATGACATGATACTACACATAGAAAATCATAAAGATACCACCAGAAAACTACTAGAGCTAAGCAATGAATTTAGTAAAAATGTAGGATACAAAATTAATACACAGAAATCTCTTACATTCCTATATAGTAACAATGAAAGGGCAGGAAGAGAAATTAAGAAAACAATCCCATTTACCATTGCAACAAAAAGAATAAAATACCTAGGAATAAACCTACCTAAGGAGGCAAAAGACCTGTACGCAGAAAACTATAAGACACTCTTGAAAGAAATCAAAGACAACGCAAACACATGGGGAGATATACCATGTTCCTAGATTGGAAGAATCAATATCATGAAAATGACTATATTACCCAAAGCAAACTATAAATTCAATGCAATCCCTATCAAATTACCAATGGCATTTTTCACAGAACTAGAACAAAAAATTTTACAGTTTATATGGAAACACAAAAGACCCTGAATAGCCAAAGCAACCTTGAGAAAAGAAAACAGAGCTGGAGGAATCAGGCTCCCTGACTTCAGACTATATTATGAAGCTACAGCAATCAAGAGAGTACGATACTGGTGCAAAAAAAGAAATATAAATCAATGGAACAGGATAGAAACCCCAGAGATAAATCCATGCACCTATGGTCAACTAATCTATGACAAAAGAGGCAAAAATATAGAATGGAGAAAAGACAATCTCTTCAGTAAGTGGTGCTGGGAAAATTGGACAGCTACATGTAAAAGAATGAAATTACAACACTTCCTAACACCATAAACAAAAAAACCTCAAATGGATTAAAGACCTAAACGTAAGGCCAGACACTATAAAACTCTTAGAGGAAAACATAAGCAGAGCACTCTGACATAAATCACAGCAAGATCCTATTTGACCCACCTCCTAGAGAAATGGAAACAAAAACAAAAATAAACAAATGGGACCTAATGAAACTTAAAAGCTTTTGCACAAAGGAAACTGTAAACAAGATGAAAAGAACCCTCAGAATGGGAAAAAATTTTGCAAATGAAGCAACTGACAAAGGATTAATCTCCAAAATATGCAGGCACCTCATGCAGCTAAATATCAAAAAAACAAACAACCCAATCCTAAAATGGGCAGAAGACCTAAACAGACATCTCTCCAGAGAAGACATACAGATGGCCAACAAACATGAAAAGATGCTAATCTTTTAATTAGTATCACTAATTATTCTTTTAATTAGCATCACTAATTATTAGAGAAATGCAAATCAAAACTACAATGAGATACCACCTCACACCGGTCAGAATGGCCATCATTAAAAAATCTACAAACAATAAATGCTGGAGAGGGTGTGGAGAAAAGAGGACCCTCATACACTGTTGGTGGGAATGTAAATTGATACAGCCACTATGGGAAACAGTATGGAGGTTCCTTTAAAAACTGAAAATAGGGCTTCCCTGGTGGCGCAGTGGTTGAGAGTCCGCCTGCCGATGCAGGGGACACAGGTTCGTGCCCCGGTCTGGGAGGATCCCACGTGCCGCGGAGCGGCTGGGCCTGTGAGCCATGGCCACTGAGCCTGCGTGTCTGGAGCCTGTGCTCCGCAACAGGAGAGGCCACAACAGTGAGAGGCCCGTGTACCGCAAAAAAAAAAAAAAAAAAAAAAAAAAAAACTGAAAATAAAACTAACATATGACCAGTGGAATTGTTGAATCCCACTACTGGGCATATACCCAGAGAAAACCATAATTCAAAAAAACACATGCACCCTCAAGTTCATAGCAGCACTATTTACAATTGCCAGGAAATGGAAGCAACCCAAATGTCCCTATAGACAGAGGAATGGATAAAGAAGATGTGGTACATATATACAATGGAATATTACTCAGCCATAAAAAGGGATGAAATCGGGTCATTTGTAGAGAGGTGGATGGACCTAGAGACTGTCATACAGAGTGAGGTAAGTCAGAAAGAGAAAAGCAAATATCATATAATAACGCATATATGTGGAATCTAGAAAAATGGTATAGATGATCTTATTTTCAAGGCAGAAGTAGAGACATAGACGTAGAGAACAAATGTATGGATACCAAGGAGGAAAGTGGAGGGGTGGGAAGAATTGGGAGACCGGGATTGACACATATACATTATTGATGCTATGTATTAAATAGACAACTGATGGGAATATACTGTATAGCACAGGGAACTCTACCTAATGCACTGTGGTAACCTAAATGGGAGGGAACTCCAAAAGGGAGGGGATATCTGTATGTGTATGGCTGATTCTTTTTTTTTTTAACACCTTTATTGGAGTGTAACTGTTTTACAATGGTGTGTTAGTTTCTGCTTTACAACAAAGTGAATCAGTTATACATATACATATGTTCCCATATCTCTTCCCTCTTGCGTCTCCCTCCCTCCTACCCTCCCTATCCCACCCCTCTAGGTGGACACAAAGCACTGAGCTGATTCATTTTGTTGTGCAGTGGGGGCTAGCACAACATTGTAAAGCAACCATATTCCAATAAAAATTTTTAAAAAAAAAGAGTTCTCTTCTGAGAATACATTTCAGTTCAACTTCTCCTTTTATCTAATTCTGCTTCTAGGTCCTCCCTTCCTCCAGTGTTACTCTCCAAAACATTCCTAAGGAAACTCCTGCTGCTTATCTCCATCTCAGAATGTGTTTCCTTGGAAACTCCATCTGTGACGACTGGTGCCAGGAGTAGTCCAAGAAAGTAGACTGGATCACCCATCACCCTGCTGGTAATGAGAAACTAATAACTTCTTAAGGTGGAGTACTGATAGCCCCACTACAAGGTAGCAGTGCAATTGTTAAAACCTTTACCTGTGGTGAACTGGGATGGTATACTGGTGAAGGTGAAGGGATTAGTGGTATAAAATATCAAGAACTTAAGAAATATGTTGGATACAATAACTATAAGGACAGCAAAAATGAGTGAATGTTGCTAACCTCAACTGAAGACAATGAAAAGCTGAGAGTGATTAATCACAACTAAAATCTAAGGGCCTCCTTGGTAGTTTAAAAAACAGAACAGCAGAGAAAGATGAGAACGTACCCAGAACTTAATCATAAGAGTAGCAGAGCCCCCAGAGGTTAAACTCACAGCCTAAGCAAGTCTGCTATTTCAAGGTCAGGACTCTGGTTTGGGAATTTCAGGTCTGAGACACATGGGACACCTGAGTTGAATCACACAAAAATCTTGACTTCCTTGATTCCTTGAACCCCCTGAGCCTACAGAAGTTCTTCACTCATCTCACTTAAGGACTATTACTTCCTTTTTGCTTAAAAAATGGTGCAAAGCCTCTCCCCAAACATACAGCATAAGCCCACTTCAGGATCTTCCCCAACTCTTCTCCTGGCCTCTAGACCAAAAACCTGAGTTAAGTCCTGATATAACTTGACCAGAGATGGGCTAGGTCTGATATGGTAGGAAGAAGTCTGTGCTAAAGGATCTGCAGGATCCTTAGCTGCATGTATTGGCAAAGGCTGGGAGAGTATGTATGAGACTGAACTCTGAGAGATCTTGATCAAAGGCTGTGGAGCATAAGGTTTGATAATGAAAAGCCAATCGTGTTGAGAGTACTCTCTCAGGGAATGGGGCACAGTAGCAAGGATTCCAGAAGACAAGGCAAACATGCTGCTAGGATGGCTGCTAAAAGCTTGAGAAAGGTGATGGTCAGCCTGAACTGAGGTGGAAATGCAGAAATTCCAGTGCAGAGGGTAGTAAAGGGAATTAAAAGACTTAAAGAAGTGGACTTGTTAAAGTGGATATACTATTTAATGCCAGGAAATCCACCAGAAGTCTTTATTCTATACTAGTGCCCAAAGATTATACCATTTACCAAAGCAATAAAGATTGTGCTGGTAAAGAGGGCACCAACATCACTAACATTCTCAGTATTGGTTCTCCTCTGCAAGCTGTAACTGAGGATTGGGGTTACAGTTACAGATCTAATGCCAAGAGTGATTATAGGACCCCAAAACAATAGAGGTCAGGTAGTGGGGCTTAACCATCAGAATCCAGGTGTCATTCATGAGATTAAAGGTGCAGCCAAGGGTTATGACCCACAGAAAGTTATGGAGATTTTTAATAGAATACAGCATTTCTATAAGCAAAACAGATGAGTAGCCAATAAGGGAACTACTCATTCCATATAATCAAAGAAATCAAAGGAGGCTGAGGGCAATCACCTAAACATTTTTGGATTCTTTGCCTAGTTTATGAACGTAAACCAGTTTTCAGACCCTAATCCACTGAGTGAAAGAAAAGCCAGGTGCCAAGGAAGAATATATGGTATTCTTCATCCAGCAATATATGTGTAATCATTCCCCCATTCTTTCCCCAAAGGGGCCTATAACTATTTACTTAAATAAACAATATCACCACCCTGGGAGTAGGAGGGAAATGGCAGAAATTAATGTTTAAAACCTAGAATAAAGGGGTGGTATTTCTCTAATATACATAATTTATTAATTTTACTCCTGTAAAAACTAGATGAATTGGAGAAAATGAAAGTAAACTACCACAAGTTCAACAAAGTAGCTCAACGTGCAGCTGCTGTGTCCACTATGGTATCTTTGCTACAGAAGATTAACATGGCCTCAAGTGACTAGTATGCAGCCACTGATCTGGTAAATGCATTGTTTTATATCTCCATTTTCAAAATTGAGAATCAGAAACAGTTTGATTTCACTTGGAATAGACAAGAATATACATGTCAAAAGAGATCTGGACAGGCTAGACATCATTCAGAACACCACAATGGTTTCTAATATTGATGATAATGTGCTAATCAGAGAGGACAATCAAGAAATTGCTGGTGCATTATAGACATAAATCCCTAAAACTCATGAATTCCAGAGAATAGGAGATAACCCTACAAAGAATCAGGAACCCACCAACCACATCAGAAAATGTTTCTGGTGTCCAGTGGTATAGGGCATACTGGGCCATTCTCTTCAAAGTGAATAATAAATTATTGTATCTTGTAATTCCTACCACAAAGAAAGGAAAATGACCAGTACAGGACATTTTGTGTTCTTGAGGCAGAGTATTCTACCCCTGAAAATATTGCATAAATCCAATATCCAATATGCGGAGAGTGACATGAAAATCTGTCAGTGTGAGAGAGGTCCAGAGCAGAAAGGGCTCTGCAGTAGGTTCAGGCTGTGATGTCAGCTCTGACTCTTGGAGCTTAAGAACCAGTATACCAGCAATTTCTTGATGATCTTCTCTGATTAGCATATATATCAGTCCTACAACTCTAAAGAACTGATTTCTGCCAATAACCTGAATGATGTTGAAAGAGAATCCTGAGCTCCAGATGAGACCGCAGCCCTGGCCTACACCTTGCTTGTGAGATCCAGAACAGAATCCAGCTATTTTGAACCCAAACTTCTTACCTACCGAGACTGAAATGATAAATTTGTGTTGCTTGGACACTACCTGCTAAATTTGTGGTAACTTCTCACACAGCAATAGAAAACTAATATGCTTGCCACTGGTATTCTTGGGGGCTGTCTTTGAACTCTTAGTGGAGAAAGACGCCTTGTGGAATTTGTGTCAGCTTCAACAGGAAAACCATAAGGTAAACTTTAAATGTTCTAAAACAAGGCTATGCCATTTGAAGTGGAGAAATATACACTTTTGAAAAGATAGTTCATGGTGTGCTACTGGGCCGTGGTAGAGTTGGAACATACAACCATGCAGCAACAAACCTGCTCATCATGAGCCAGGTTCTGCCAGATCCACGAAGTCATAAGTTGCATAGGTCCATTACAAAATAGAAGTGGTCCAACTGTGAATGAGCATGAACAGGATTAGAAAACACACGCAAGCTGTAGGTTGCCTAGATCCCCATGTCAAACACCACTATTGGATTAGCACTTCTCTCTCAGTTCACACATTTGTCAATATGGATGAGTTGGCTTTGGTATGTGGGTGCAATCCAAAAATGGATAGCAGCTGTACCACACTCCCACTTAGGAGTAGCTTTGAAAGACATGGAAGGGGAAAGCCTCCCATAAGGCAGACTTTTAGGTAATCACCTGTGTGTTAAGGATATAAATGGACTCATGATCATTGGTATGTGGAAACATATGTGAGTGAGCACAAAGTATACATATTTTTGGATACATGTTTTGCATACAAAATGAGCATGTTAATTCTCAATAGAGAGTATTCTCCATAGAAAAGTCACTAAATAAATAGGTAGACAAAATGATTTGACAAGTGGATCTCAGCCAGCCTCTGTCATAGTGTGGGCACAATGGACACATGAACATCATAGACAGGTGACTTATGGATAGAAGCTATAAACGGACCTGATTGCTGGACCCCCACATATTAAGGCTGATACAGTTACTGCCACTGCTCAATGTCAAGCCTGACAGCAACAGAAATCAATGCTAATAAAACAACATAACCATACTGTATGAAGATTTGGTGGTAAGTTGACTTCATAGAGCTCCTTCAGTCTTGGCAGGGGAAACAATTCTGTTCAATAAGAATAAACACATATTCTAGCATGGGTTTACCTTTCCTAACAGCTGGGTCTCATTTAGCACCATTCTTGAAGGGATGCCATTGGATCCCACTTACATCATGGCAATTAAGAGAGCCACTTTACAGCAAGAAGGTGTTGGAATGGACACATGACCCATTCATTCTCTGTTTCATACACCAGGAGATTCATAGAACAATGGAGCAATATTGAACATAGAGCTGAAGAACCAACTCCAAGGCAATACTTTGTGAAGATGAGGTACCATACTAAAGGACATAGTATACAATCTAAATTAATGACCTTTTTATAGGGCTATGTGCCCAAAAGGCAGAACACATTGGCCTGGAAACCAGTGGATGGAAACTGGAGTGGCTTTGCTTTTCTTCACTTCCAGATAACTACTTAAGGGATTTTTGCTTACCATTTCCACAACTCTGGGCTCTGCAGGTTTAGAGGCCCCCATTCCCAAAGGAAGAAACCATCCACCATGGAGAAACAGCAAGAATCCACTGAACCAAAAAAAAAAAAAAAAAAAAAAAAAAAAAAAAAGAATCCACTGAACCATAAGCTACAGCTACTTCATGGGCTACTTATGTTTCTCATGCTAAGGGTTCAGCAGACAAGTAGGAGAGTCAACAATAAAGGTACTACCCTCTCAGTATAAATCTGATAAGTTTCAGAATTGCATAGAAGGTTGGCTGAACACTCTATTGACACTGCATTATAGTTTAAATTCTCCATCTTACCCCATCATGCTTCCTTTCCTTCCCATCCACAGGAAAAGAAGACTTAGACGTGGTAATTTCTATCTCAGAGTCTGATTGTCAAGGAATCCAACCTACAATACCATATAAATTTTAAAATCAGGTTATCAATTTTAACCAAAAATCTGCACAGATTATTTTTTTATTAGAATTGCATTTAATCTACAATTTGGGGAGAATTGTCATCTTAAAATACTGGACCTTCTAATTATTTTATGTGTTATATCCACATATTTTATGGAACTTCATCCATTTCTCTCAATGTTTTGTACATTCCTTTGTAGAGATCTATACACATTTCATTAAATTTATTTCAACAGACTTATGTTTTTAAAACTGTTATCAAGGATAATTTTTAAATAATTTTTTGTTGATTGTTTGTAGAAATAAAATTGTTTTCTATCTTGTGTAAATACTGATGTTGCATTCATTATTAAATCTAATGGTTTGCATAATATATTCTTTGGTAATTTCTGTGTATATTTTTTCCATTCCAATCTTTTAAAAATTGATTTAGGATACATCCAATTATTTATTTCTTCTTATATCAATTTTACTAATTTTTTTCTAGATATTTGCAAACTTCATCAATAAATATTAGCTAAAGCTATTCCTAGTATACCCTTTTTTCTATATCTGTAACACCTGTAATAATGTTCCCTTTTTCATTTCAGAAGCTGATAATTTGTGTCATCTTTTTAAAATTTTAATTATTCTTACTAGAATTTACCAATTTTATTAAAGAAATAATTTTGACTGAGTCTGCATTTTATATTTATCAATCATTTAATATTTGTATTTATCTGATCTTATATTTATTATTTCCTTTCTTCTATAAGTTTTGAGTTTACTTTATAGCTCTTTATATACCATTTCTAGATAATTAAATAGTGGTGGAGGTCCTAGGGTTTTCTAAAAATAGTATCATGTCATCTGCAAATAGTGACAGTTTTACTTCTTCCTTTCAAATCTTAATGCCTTTTATTCCTTTTTCTTGTCTGATTGCTGTGGCTAGGACTTCCAATATCATGTTAAATAGAAATGGTGAGAGTGGGCATCCTTGTCTTGTTCCTGTATTTAGAGGAAAAGCTTTCATCTTTTCACCATTGAGTATGATGTTAGCTGTGGGTTTGTCATAAGTGGACTTTATTATGTTGAAATACGTTCCCTTTATACCAACTGAGATGAAGGTTTTTATTATAAATGGGTGTTGAATTTTGTCAAATGCTTTTTCTAAATCTATTGAGATGATCATGTGGTTTTTATCCTTTGCTTTTTATAGTAGTATATTACATTGATTGATTTGTATTATTTTTGCATCCCTGGAATAAATCCCACTTGATCATGCTGTATAATCTTTTTTATGTATTGTTGAATTTGGCTTGCCAATATTTTGCTAAGAATTTCTGTATCTATATTCATCAGGGATACTGGCCTGTAATTTTCATTTTTTTGTAATCTCTTTGTCTGGTTTCAGTATCAGGATAATGGTGGCCTCAGAAATGAGTTTGGGAGTTCAATCTAATTATTTGGAATGGTTTGAGAAGGATGGATATTAACTCTTGTTTATATGTTTGGTAGAGTTCACCTGTGAAGCCATCCAGTCCTGGACTTTTGTTTGTTAGTTTTTTTTCATTACTGATTCAATTTCAGTATTAGTAATTGGTCTGTTCAGATTATCTATTTCTTCATGATTCAGTCTAAGAAGATTATATGTTTCTAGGAATTTATACATTTCTTCTAGTTTGTCCAATTTGTTGGCATATAACTTTTTATAGTATTCTTTTATGATTGTACTTCTGGTTGTAATTTATCTTCTCTCATTTCTTATTTTGTTTATTTGGGTATTCTCTCTCTCTCTTTTTTTTCTTAATGAGCCTGGCTACAGGTTTATTAAATTTTATCTTTTAAAAAACAGCTCTTGGTTTCATTGATCTTTTCTATTTTGGGGGTCTCTATTTTATTTATATCTACCCTGATCTTTATTATTTTCTTCCTTCTGCTGTTTTGGGACTTTGTTCTTTTTCTAATTTCTTTAGATGGTAGTTTAAGTTGTTTATTGGAGATTTTTTTTTGTTTCTTGAGGAAGGCCTGTATTGCTATAAACTTACATCTTAGAACTATTTTTACTACATCCCATATATTTTGGAAAGTTGTGGTTCTATTTGCATTTGTCTCAAGATATTTTCTGATTTCCTCTGATTTCTTTGTTTTTTGTAGTATGTTGGTTTTTTAGTAGTATGTTGTTTAGTCTCCACATGTTTTATTTTTTCCATTTTTCTTCCTGTAATTGATGTCTAGTTTCATACTGTTGTGGATGGAAAAAATGATTGATATAATTTCTATCTTCTTAAATTTTTTGAGACTTGTCTGTGGCCTACCATGTGATAAAGCCTGGGAATGTTCCAGGTGCACTTGAAAAGAAGGTGCATTCAGCTGTTTTTGGATGGAATGTCCTGTAGATATCTATTAAGTCCAAGTAGTCTAATGTGTTATTTCAGATGACTATATCCTTATTGGTGTTTTTTCTGGATGGTTTGTCCATTGATGTAAATGGATGTTAATGTTCCCTACTAATATTTTATTACTGTCAATATCTCTATTTATGTCTATTAACATGTGTGTTATATATTTATGTGCACATATACTAGGTGCATATATGTTAATGAGTGTTATATTCTCTTCTTGTGTGATCCCTTTATCATTATATAATGTTCTTCTTTGTCTTTTTACTATAGACTTTGTTTTAAATCTGCTTTGTTTCATATGAGTATTGTTATGCCAGCTTTCTTATCATTTCCATTTGCTTGGAATTTCTTTTTCCATCCCCTCACTTACAGTCTGTGTGTGTCTTTAGCTCTGAAGTGAGTCTTTTAAAGGTAGCATATAGATGGTTCTTGTTTTTTTTCCCCAATCATCCAACCTATGTCTTTTGATTGGACCCTTTAGTCCATTGACATGTAAAGTGATTATTAATAGGTGTGTACTTACTGCTATTTTGTTACTTGCTTTTGGGTTGCTTTTGTAGTTCTTCTTCATTCTTTTCTTCTTTTAGTCTATCCCTCATAGTTTGATGATTTTCTTTAGTGTTATTTTTATCTTCTATTCTATCCATTTTTTGTGTATCTGTTATAGGTTTTTGGTTTGTGATTACCATGGAGCTTGTATATGTTGACCTATAACTATATCAGCTTTTTAAAAACTGATAATCATTTAAGTTCAAACATTATAAAAGGTCTACATTTTTACTCCTCCCCCCATGTTTTTTGTTTTTGATGTCATATTTCACATCTTCATGCCTATTTTTTAACTGTTTATTGTAGTTATAGTTGTTTTTACAATTTTTGTCTTTTAGCCTTCATGCTAGCTTATATAAGTAGTTAATCTATTGCCTTTACTATATTTTTGCTTTTACCAGTGGGATTTTTCCCTTCCGATTATTTCTTATTTCTTGTGGTAGCCTTTCCTTTTCACTTAAAGAAGACCTTTTAACATGTCTTGTAAGGTTGGTTTAGTATTAATGAACTCTTAGTTTTCGCTGATCTGAGAAACTCTTTCTCTCTCCTTCAATTCTGAATGATAACCTTACTGTGTAGAGTATCCTACTTTGCAGTTTTTTCCCTTCCAGCACTTTAAATATATCATGGCATTCCCTTCTGGCCTACAAAGGTTCTGCAGAGAAATCAGTTGATAGCCTTATGTATTCCCTTGTATATGACTCTTTTTTTTCTCTTGCCTTTAGAATTCTCTCTTTACCTTTAACTCTTCCCATTTTAATTATACATCTTGGTGTGGGACTGTGTGGGTTCATCTTGGTCTGGGACTCCCTGTGCTTCCTGTACCTGTATATCTTTGTCCTTCTTCAGGTTAGGGAAGTTTTCAGCCATAATTTCATCAAATAAATTTTCTACCTCTTTCTCTCTCTCTCTTGTCCTTCTGGGACCCCTATAATGTGAATTAGTTAGTATGGTCTATGTTGTCCCAGAGGTCCCTTAAACTGTCCCTATTTTTAAAAATTTTTCTTTTTGCTGTTCTGATTGGGTGATTTCAGCTATTCTATCTTCCAGATCTCTTATGCATTCTTCTGTATCATCTAATCTGTTTTTAATTCCTTCTGGTGTAGTTTTCATTTCAGTTATTGTATTCTTAAGGTCTGACTAGTTCTTTTTTATATTTTCCAGTTATTTGTTGAAATTTTCACTTTTTTTGTCTATTATTTCTCAAGTTCAGTTTGCATTCTTATTACTATTTCTTTGAATTATTTATCAGGTTAATTATTTATCTCTGTTTCATTAGGGCTTTATTCAGGGTATTTTCTTGTTCTTTCACTTGAAACATATTCCTTAGTCTTCTCATTTTGTTTAACACTCTCTGTCCTTATGTTAACCCATCCTGATCTTGAAGGCATGTTCTTGTGTGAGACCATTCCTGCATAGTCTGCATGTGCCCAGTGGCTTTGATAGGAGAGCTGGATCTGAAGTGCGCAGGAGCCACATCTTACCCCAAGTTGCAGTGGCATCCACTGCCTTGGTGGAAGATAGGGCTGGTTTAGAGAAGCTAGAGCCAGAGCTAGGTGTAAGCTGGGGCTTCTCCTATGCTCAGTGGCAGTCACTGCCTTATCAGGGGCAGGGTTGGTCATAGGGTCTGAGGGGCTAGAGCAGGAGTCCTGAGGGTATCTCCTAGGTGTGATGGCAGTCTCCACCTTTGTTGAGGGTATGGGCAGGGCTTGAGGGTTTAGGGCTGTACAACTGTGCTGGTTTCACTTTTTTTCCTGGTATGTGCATCTGGATTAGAGGCTGACTTGGGGCTAGAGGGAATGGGGCTGCACTACTGAGCTGGTTCCACTCATTCCTAATTCTGCACATACATATGCATGCCTGCAGTGGTGGTCTCTGCCCTGGAACTAGTTCTGCTCCCTCCCAAGTGTGCGCATGGACACGTGTACTAGCAATCCTCTGTCCTGGTCAGAGTCAGGGCCAAGCCTGAGCCAGTTCTGTTCCTTCTAGACATGTGCACTCTCATTGGCAATCGCATCCTCTACCTTAGTGGGGAGCAGCACTGGAACAAAAGGGGCTGCAGCAGGAGCCTGGTGCAGTAAGAGGGTAAGCAGGAGCCTGGTGCCTGGTAAGCTGGCCAGAGCACCATGAAGCTTTCAATCTGTTGCCTCTGCTCTGTGGCTGGGAGCAAGTGAGTCTGTGCATGCGTGCTTCAAGAGTAGAGTCTCAGTTTCTTACAGCCCTCTGGTAAGCCCCACTGGTTTTCAAACCAGCTAAAGGGATACATCCTCCCAGTGTCAGACTCCAGGCTAAGGTGCCTAATATGTGGCTCAAACCCCTTTTTCCCTAGGAGGATCCCCAAGCCTTTGATATCCCCCTCTTCTTCTAGGTTTCCTGCTAGGGTTCCAATATGGAACTCTAATTACATATATTTTAGTCACTTTCATCAAGTTCTGTTTGGCTTTCTCTATATTATCTATTAATTCATATCTGAGTTTCAATATGAATATATTTTTTTGACCTAGCAGTCCTCTATTCCATCATGTCTAAATGCTTATAAACCCATTTAATAGGATCTTTATATTTATATATCCAACACATTTATCTCTTAATTTGATTGCTGCCCTCGAGCCTCTTTAGCTATCCTTCTAACATATGTGAGATTTTCATTCCCCTGAGGTATCCCCTAACCAAGAATTGACAAGCACAGAGATATAAACACTCTGTTCCCTTGCTTCTGATTGGGACACAGTTAGGTATGATCTATACTTTCTCTAGGTCTCTCCTGATGGATTTTATTCAATATCTCACCCTTGCTTGGCCTCTTTTCATCCCTGATCCCACATTGTCACTCTCATATCATTTTTTTCTTGGAATATTTTCTAATAAATCAGTTGCACACAAATTCTTATCTCAGAATCTGTTTCTTGGGAACCTAATTAAAAGCACATGAATACTGATTTCCAGATTTAACCATTGATTTTTTTCAGTACCAGATTTCCCTATGGCATCTTTATTCATAGAATATAATTCTCTGATAAAATTCTCAATGTTCTCATCTATTTTCTTATATGTATTAATAATGATTATTTAAAAATTTATGTCTGACAAATCCCATGTCCAGTACACATGTGAATCTCCTTCTATTACCAGTTTTTCTATTTATTTCTTGATATTCTTAGTTTTTTATTGATTTCTAAACATTGCATATGAAAAATTCTTATCTGTTAGTGGTTCCTTCTCATCAAAACTTTGTCCCTTCACGTCCTAGTTACTTTGGCAGCTTTCCAATGTCTTCATATACATTTATTCAAGCTATTATCATTGTTATTGAAAGGACTATAGGTATGCACAAACTATTTCACAGTCAGAATTGGAATTATTAAATTACTAAAAGTATTTTGTCAGTAATGCGGCTTGGATTTTATCAAGTGACTTTCCAGTATCTATTGAGGTAACGTTTGGTCAATCTTTTTACTCTTACAAACTTGAACTAGTGTTTCCTTAAACATCAGTGCTATAAATAAGAGCATATCTATTGAATTCCTCTATTAATATAAATAAATGAGTAAAAATTTATCACTTCTCTCTTTCCTCCCTCATCTTTCTTTTTTATAATCAGTGATTTTAGTCCCTGTTTGCTATTATTTAATACTTAAATTAGTAATTATTTATTTGATTTTTCAGTTAAGTTTTGTATTTGTATGCTATACTGTAACCATATTTAGTAACAAAAAATCAGTTTTATTTTCAATTAATAATTGTAGATGGACAATATGTATTTTTCTCTGATCACAATATAATTCCTACTAATAAACTAAAGGACTTAAACCAGTATTAACACACAAAGGCAAAGAAAGGCGCTTACTACTTAAGCACCTACAATGGGGGGCGGGGGGGTGGTATTTGTAATATCTGATCCCATTAGTGTTGTAGAACCTCCTCTGGACTCAGCACTCTGAGGCAATAGATACTGTGGAATATGGGGTCTAACACACAGTGATTGTTTAAAAAACTTTATACATAGCTGTTAGAATAGCAAACCTCTCTCCTGCACCTGCACATGAATTATTAATCAGTCCTTGTGAAGACATATCATTTGTGAATTTAAGAATACAATGATAAAAGACATTCTAAAATTACAGAAAGACATCTTAAGGTAATAGGAGCCAGAAAATAAATAGTATCTCTTAATGCCAGAAAAAAATGGAGCAGTATTTTCAAGACTCTAAGGAAAAATAACTTTCAATATAAAATTTTCCATTCAATTGAATTATTCTTAAGATGTGAGGATAGAATAATATCAATTTCAGATATGTAAGAATCCAAAAAGATACCTCTCAAGGCCTGTTTGGAAGTTCCTAGGAGGTTTACTTTAGCAAAGCAAGAGGGCAAAGCATAGAGAAGGACATGGATCTGAAAACACAAATAACACAAAAACTCTCAGGATGACAGTTTGAAGCAAAACAAAAACCAGTACAAATTCCAGGAAAAGGTAAGAAAGAAAAAGAAGGAAGGCCACAAGGATTAAAATAATAGTAATGATAATAACAATAATAAAATAGGAAACAGCATATCTACTATGTATGTATATTTGGAAAATTTAGTTTTAGGCTTTTGACAGATCTATTCAAAACTTAGGGGAAAATAAAATCTTTATAGAAAACTAAAAATATTAAATAATAAAATAATTATTGCATGCAAGAAAACAACAATTGTATGTCAAAGAAAAATATAATTATAGTGTACTACTTGGCTCATTGAGGAATTATATTTTCATAATCATAATATAAAATTTTTATTTAACCAAATAAAGAATTAAAAATTTTATTTAATAAAAATTATGATACAACTATAATAGAAAGATGGGAGAAGAAAAAAGAGAATTGATTTCTCAGTTCTAACAATGAAAGCCAATAATGTCTCAAAAAGAAATGAAATTATAAGTGTGATATACAGAAATGTGTTTAAAATACTAAAAGAAACAGCCCCAAGAAAAGAAAGTGGTTGCCTCTGAGAAATGGGATTAGAATAATGGAGCAGGAGATTGCTGCTTTTTGTTTGCACTAATGGATTGTTCCAAAATACCCATGCAATAAATTAATAAAAATTCAAATGAATTGGAAGTAGGATGAATTATATATTTAACTGATGTCAGTGATTATTCACAATTTTATTTGTTGAAGTTTTTAATTGTGGACATTGAAATATCTCAAGAAAAATTTCAGTCAGGTATATGATTTTTCTATTGTCACATGCTTTCTCATCTGAACAATTCTCTCTTTGTCCTTCAGAAGAGGACAAATTAGCTGGACAAATCAATATGTCTTTCATTTTGAGGGGTTAGTGTTTGAGAGAAGTTTGAGATCAAATTGATTTTTCTAATTTGTAGGTAATCTGTTTTTATTTGGCTTATCTGTCCATGTGCAATATATTTTGCCCTTAATGTTTGTGCTGTCTTTAAAATCCTTGACATTTTCAGAAATGCGTTCTGGCTGTATCTATGTATTGCTCTCTTTTCATTAATTTTCCTTAGCACATCGTGAGCTGTGGTGGGATGCAAGTTCAGGACTAGCACACAAATAGCATTCTTTCCTATTTTCCAATCCCAGCTATATTTCTTTATTTCTTATACTATTTTAATTGCTCACATGATCATAAGGAAGGTGGAAAAAGGGGATAGATACCTGTGGGTTTTTCAACATCTTATCCATAATATGGGAAAACTTAATTTTCCCTAGTGGCAGTTCTGCCTTGCTGATGATTAATTATCTAAAGTATAAATGTAGTTATGGAAGACATGCACCTCCTAATTGCTCAAGTAAGACTCCCTTTGCTGGGCTTTTGATTCCTTCCCTCCCGCTCAGTTCCAATTCCTTCATTTATATTTTACCCTCTCCCTTTTTATATATACTCTCCCCTTTCAAGATACAAACACACACAGATAACCCTTATTCCAGCACTTTGGCAAAAGGTAAGAGTGCTGCCTATAGGAAATCTATAATGGCTGTTTCTATAATGAGAACAATACTTTTGAAAAAAAAAATACTTGAGAAAGTACTTCCTAATTTATCTTTTTGGTAAAATTATAAAAATAGATTTAATTTTAAAAGACAGATATAAACTCATAAAATTATGTATATAGATATTGGTAATAATTTGAGACATCATGGAAAACAAGTAGAATATTCAATAAAAATCAGAGAACTAACATCATATTAAAATGTAAAACAGAATTTTACCCTAGAAACTACAGTTCTATAAGCTTAATTTTAGTATCAGGAAAATGCTAACATAACACAGTAAAAATCTTATTAATTCTTAACACAGGGGACCAGAGAAATAAAAAAATACAGAATTGCAATTAACTAGTTTGAGATTATCTAAAATTTTTTTTATTAAAGTAACAGAGCATCTAGATATCTGGGGACTAGCCGTCCTCTTGCTATCCTAAATAAACCAATATTGGATTAATAAGGTTTTCTGTTAACATAAAAGCAAAGCTGCAAATGGAAGAAAATGGCATGCTGGGTAGCATGGCTTTTTGAAGAAAACAATTCTTGTAAGTATAAGAAATATGATTTTGTAATAGGTCTAAATCATTGTACATTTATGTACAAATTACCTGATAGCAAAATGAAATTTTTTGAAATGCAACTATTTTATTTAGAAGAAACATCTAACACTAAAGAGTTTTCTAGCAATAGGCAGTGATGAAATAACCAAAAAATTTTGCTGAGTATCTTATAATGACAGTACAATATGCTTAGAGAAACAGTCATAAGGAGAAAATAATTGTGTTCATTGGGTACAAATGCATGTTCCTAATCAAGAATTGGAGGACTGGCACAAAACAAAAATAGAAGAAACAAGAATGAGTTATCATAGGATTATTGTTAGGGGTTAATATTTCATAGTAAGTACCTGATTCTCAAAACGTTGCTTGACTGTCTCATTATGATACACTAAAGAATTATTGAGGTAATTTTGTTAGCCCACAGATGAATAGGGTGGGATGAAAAAAAAACAAGTAAAAGCCAGACTCATATTTTAATGTATTTTATATGGCTGAAAAATAGATAATAACATATTAGAATCAAAAGACTAGATTAAATTAATAAAAATTAGAACATGAGAGTGGGGTCAATTAAAGAAACCTAACTTCTCAAAATGCATAGGGACATTCACAAATTTTTAATTTAATAATTTGAGAGCTATAGATTAAAATATGAATTTTATAAATGTATTACCAATAGAATTTTTTAAAATCTCTATCTTCTAACATGTTATAGAAGCTTTAAAAAAACAAATTATGGTCTATAGCTCTGCTAACCCCAAGACAGTGGCCACTAGACACATGTGGCTATTGAGCATCTGAAGTGTGACTAGTCCAGATTGTTGAGGGTGTAAAATACATACTGGATTTCAAAGACTTTGTAAAAAAAAAATATTGTAAAATATATACAATTTGTATGTAGAAGTGAAAATATTTTTGATATAATGGGTTAAATATATTATTAAGATTTATTTCACCAGTTTCACAGTCTTACTATATGACCCAACAATCATGCTCCTAAGGATTTCTCCAGCTGAATCAAACACTTATGTCCACACAAGAATCTGAACACAGATGTTTCTAGCAATCAATTCATAATCTCAAAACCTGGAGGCAATCAAGATTACCTTCAATAGGTACATGGATAAACTGGTATATACATACAGTGACATAAGGTTCAATGATACAAGAAAAAGAACTATCAATTCATGGAACAACACGGATGAACCCTGAATGCATATTGCTAAGTGAATTAAGACAGTGTGAAAAAGCTTTATACTGTATGAATCCAAATATATGACATTCTGGAAAAGACAAACTATGGAGACAGTAAAAATGTCAGTAATAGCCAGGTGATCACTGGGTAAACAAGTGAAGTTTTCTCCCCAGCCGCCAGAGGTGAAATTATTCTGCATGTTATTATAATGGTCAATATATGACATTATACCTGTGTCAAAATCCATAGACCTTTATAGCACAAAGAATAAGCTTTATTGTAAGTAATAAAACATGCAAAAAACTTCTGGTCAGGGGATCCCAGCATGGAATGCAGACTGACAAAAGTAACTATGTTGCAAATATAGGAAGCAAGATAACAAGATCATTGAAGGGGTTAGGACAAAGAGGTTCTGACCTAAGTAACTCTGGAAATAACTGGGGTCTGTCAACTAAAGGGAAAAAAAAAAAAAAAAAAAACACTGCTGATACGCACGGCACTCTTGTTCCTAAGGATGTTTTCCTTGGGTTAACAAATTTCTCATTAAACTTCCAACTTTAGGGGGAGTTTACAGGTAAAGCAAGAGGAAGAAGCTGGAGTAAACTATGTAGTAATTGATTAAGTTGCAGACATCAGTATGAATATAGATACAGATGATTACTTATATAAATATTTATGGGTATGTGTATATAAATGTGTTAGTATACCCACATACATTTCCTTGCTCTATCAGCTGAGAGAGTCCAGAAGGAATAACACTCCAGGAGCAATGAACACACCTTGTGCCCCAGATCTTGGTTTCTAATACCATTCCCCAACAAAAGGAACCTGGGCTTCTTGGAGAAATGGCTGATTCTAGGACTGGGGCAGGTAGTATACAAGATGATACTACAGTGTATTGTTGCACCAACAAGTAAGGAAGTCCTCAAAAACATAAATAAACCCCTACAAATTTTGGTGTACTTCAGAAGGAGAAAGAAGCCAACTGAAAGATCACCCAATGGCCAAACCAAGGGTAGTGTGAGCAAGAGTATAAATAAAATACCAATATAAATAAATGATTGAATAAATAAATGGGGGAGAAAAGACAAACCTCCCCAAAATAATTTATATAGATATTCCATTCTCAAGGAAACGGAACATATCTCTCCACTCTAAGTGTGGTCTGTACATAGTGTCTTCCTTCCAAACAGTATGGAAAGGGGGGGAAAGAGTAACTTTACAGTGGAGGAAACTGACAAAAACTACTTCAGCCAGGTGAATAAGGTCATAAATAGTGATGTTATGTTGATAGTGTGTTCCCTTGATATGACGTCTTTAAAATGGCACTTCACCTCTGTGGTCTTCCTCCTGAAAATACATCAATGCAGCCTAATCATGAGAAACATCTCAATAGAAGGACAGTCTATAAAATATCTGCGTAGTACTCTTCAAAACTATCAAGGTTGTCTTTTCATCTTGTTTATGGTTTTCTTTGCTGAGCAAAAGCTTTTAAGTTTCATTAGGTCCCATTTGTTTATTTTTTTTAAATTTCCATTACCCTAGGAGGTGGGTCAAAAAGGATCTTGCTGTGATTTATGTCATAGGGTGTTCTTCCTATGTTTTCCTCTAAGGGTTTTATAGTGTCTGGCTTTACATTTGGGTCCTTAATCCTTTCTGAGTTTCTGTGTATGGTGTTAGGAAGTGTTCTAATTTCATTCTTCTACATGTAGCTATCCAATTTTCCCAGCACCACTTATTGAAGACACTGTCTTTTCTCCATTGTATATTCTTTGCTGGAGAAGGTGTGGAGAAAAGGGAACCCTCTTCTACTGTTGGAATGTAAATTGATACAGCCACTATGGAGAACAGTATGGAGGTTCCTTAAAAAACTAAAAATAGAACTACCACATGACCCAGCCATCACACTGCTAGGCATATACTCTGAGAAAACCATAATTGAAAAAGGGACATGTATCACAATGGTCATTGCAGCACCACTTGCAATAGCCAGGACATGGAAGCAACCTAAGTGTCTATCGACAGATGAATGCATAAAGAAGATGTGGCACATATATCCAATGGAATATTACTCACCATAAAAAGAAGTGAAATTGAGTTATTTGTAGTGAGGTGGATGGACCTAGAGTCTGTGATACAGAGTGAAATAAGTCAGAAAGCGAAAAACAAATACCATATGCTAACACATATATATGGAATCTAAAAAATATATATGGTTCTGATGAACCTACGGGAGGACAAGAATAGAGACGCAGACATAGAGAATGGACTTGAGGACACGAGGCGGGGAGGGGAAGCTTGAACAAGGTGAGAGCATAGCATTGACATATACACACTACCAAATGTAAAATAGATAGCTAGTGGGAAGCAGCCACATAGCACAGGGAGATCAGTTTGGTGCTTTGTGACCACCTAGAGGGGTGGGATAGGGAGGGTGGGAAGGAGATGCAAGAGGGAGGGGATATGGGGATATATGTATACATATAGCTGATTCACTTTGTTGTACAGCAGAAGCTAACACGACATTGTAAAGCAATTATACTCCAATAAAGATGTTTAAAAAAAAAACTCTCAAGGTTATTGTAAACAAGGGAAGTCTGAGAAACTATCACAGCTGAGAGGAGTCTAAAGAGAAATGCCCATAAATGTAATGTGGTGTCTTGGATGGGATTCTAGAACCAAAAAAAGAATATTAGATTAAAACTAAGGAAATATGAGTAAAGTAGAGCCTTTCATTGCTAATATCAGTATTGAATTCATTAATGGTTAAAAAATTTACCATATTAATGCAAAATATTAATAATAAAGGAAGGTGGATGCAAGATATATGGATACTCTCTGTAAAACCTGTGCAATTTTTCTGCAAATGTAAAACTCTTGTTGACAATAAAGTTCTTTTTAAAAAAAGAGTAACAACTATACATTGTATGGAGTCATCTTCAGGAAATATTAATTAAGAAAACGAGGTACAGAAGAGTGTGCATAGTATTCTATGTTTGATGAAAGAAAAATAAGGAAAATATATGCACGTGCATATGTGTGTGTGAGAGACAGAGAGAGAGGACATATACACTTTTTCATAAAGAAACTTTAGAATATGAAATCAAGAACTAGTAAAAATGGTAGCCTACAGAGAAAGGACAGAATGTGAGAGGGTTTGGGGCAGTTATGGAAGTTAGGCTTCTCTTCATCTGTCTTGTTTTGTACCTTTAACCTTGCAGCTATGTAGATATTTTGCATAATTTAAAAATGAAATTAAACTTTAAAAAAGCAAAGCAATCCCTAAAATCAAAAACAAGCTGGAACAAATGAGCCTAACTGTATGTCAAACTGTTGGCATAGCCACACAGAATATTATTTCAAGTGAAGAGAAGGATTTGAAGAGACGGATTTGAAGAGAAGGATTTTGAAACACACACCCCCATAGGGGGAACCGTTCTGAAAACAAAATACGCACAAACTGCATTCATTTATCTGATTATTGATAATAATACTGTGTTATTTTGAAACAGAGAGAGAGAGAAAGAGAGACATCATTTTTATAAGATTTAAAGATCTTTTTGTTGGTGGGACACAGACACACACACACACACAAATTACACTTAGATAGATGAAAGGCAGAACTCTGTTATTTACAGCTCCAAACAACAGAAGGCCAACACACAGGTCCACATAAGGGGTTGCACTAGGGACAAGGTAACAGCAAGCTGCAGCTGGAGGGAGCAGCTTATATATGGCAAGCAGGATGAGGTTAGCTAGGTTTCACAGGATTCCAGTGTATCAGAGGGGATGTCCCTTGTGTTTGATATTTAGCTCCAGGATGATAAGGGTGGGTGCAGAGTAACCCCAGAAAAGGGAAGTGTTTGGGGTGTGAACTTAATCAGCTGCTCAAGGAGGGCAAATTACTGGCTTCTAAACAGGACCTCAATATAGTACTAAGAAATAAAGTACTATACATAGATATAGATAGATTGAAAGAAAGAAAGATGATGAATAAATGAGGAGTAAGCAAACATTATTAAGATCATGAGGATCCAAGACTTTTAGGATAAGAGAAAAAATATACAAATACGATAGTACTTTAAATAGGGTCAACTAACAGCTATTATAATTCCATTTGAATTGGAAAGATGAGCAGAAACTCTTGATTTATTTTCCCTTTATAAACATTACATATATTCTGGTTTTGTCCATTAAAAAGGACTAAAAGCAACAGCAACTCAGTAGCAATTAGTACCCTTAGTGCTTATATTAATATCCCTAAATCCATTTTTAATTAAGAGGATCCAGGATTTCTAGGAATAACAGCTGAATCCATGTTTGGGGGTAGGAAATGTAAATGTATAAGACTTGGACATGTTGTGCCTGAAAGCAAGAAATTACCAAAGACTAATGTGATCATTGTAAAGAGACACAGGAGTCAAATGTAAAGGGCCTCAAATAGCCAAAGATAAAATAATTTGAGTTCATAATCATAATAAAACAATTTATTGATAATCACTGAAGGTGATTATTCTGAAAATTTGTAAAGGGAAAGATTCAAGCATCTATCCTGCCTTTCCTGTATGGAAAAAAATTCAGTGTAACCAAATAGTTGATAAGAGACAGCTATATCTATAAAAGAATCTTAGCTGATAAATGTAAAAGAAATAATAAACTAAGAAATCACCATTCTGTAACCCTTAATGAAATAATACATTTAGACACTTATCAGCAAAAACTGCTTAAACCATCAGTAGAAACATGGGGAAATTTAATGGAGGGAACCTGATCCTACTAACCAATCTTAGCATAACTAAAGTACAACCATCAAATATCATGCACCTCTGTGTAATGTAAGAGGAAGAGCAGCAGCAGCAGCATCAACAACAAATTAACCTGCATGTCACCAAGCTTCTAGCTCTAACTACTAGCTTACAGGAAATCTGATGATAGAGTACAAAGTTATATGAGACTATGAGAAAACAATCAACCAATTTCAAAATGTGGAAAACTCTACAAAGTGACCCCGTTTTTTAACAACATAAATGAGATGCAATAAAAGGAGGCTGAACTATTATTGAATAAAAGAAACATAACAGATATGTCAATCAAACATAAAAGATGAACCACGTTTTGATGCTAATTCACACAAACCAATTATTTAGGCATTTCTGAAATAATCTGGGTAAAATCAACAAATGAACACTATATAATATTAAATTTAAAATGTTAATGAGTGTGATATTGATATCACAGTTATGATTTTTAAGTTCATATCTGCTAGAAATACAAACTGAAGAATTTATCTCTTAAATGAACTCAAAAATGAGGGTGGTAGATGATATAGACAGTAGATAGACAGATAGGTAAACAGACAAATAGATATAGACAGACTAGATAGAGTTTAATATCATATGGCCATCTGCAGCAAGAATATGCAGATAGTCATCCAGAGCACAATGGTAGAATGTTGATAACTATCCAAACTGTGCAAAGTGTATACAGAGATTCATTATACTGTATTACCAAGTTTTATAAATGTCCATATACAAACTTTTGAAGATTTTTGAAGGCTAAGTTTCACTGTTTGTGCAAGTAGTCAAAAAAGGAACAATATGGATAGGCTTCCCTTGGAATACTGTCTTAGTAACAAATATTTCCCAAAATATTCTTATGCAACATTCTTATCTCATATATCCAAAAATAAAACAAGCAAGAAATATATTTTTAAAAATCTTCCCATTGCTTGCACATGACCCAAAAATCTACTCTGTTTTCTCCTATAGTGCCATGGAAGGCAAAACTTCCAGATACAAATTTCTGTATTAGTCAGTTTTGCTAGTTTGGGCTTTGTAACAAATACCCTCCTTCCAAATTTCAGTGAATTATGACAACTGAGGTTTATTTCTTATTCACATTACATGTAGGTGGCTGATCAATTGCAGTTTTGCTCTATGCTGGGATTCAGTTCAGATATGTTTCACAAGTTTTCATTCCAGGGTCTGGCAGAAGAAGCATCTCCTATTTGAAGCATGCTATTCTCATGGCTGAGGGAAAAACTACAAGGAGCTTAACTGAACCACACAATTTTCTTTAAAACAGTCACTTGGTAATAAGATGGCACATCATCTCAATTCCATTAGTTAAAATAAGTAATACAGCAAAGCCTAAGAATAGGGTAGGGAAATATATTTCATCCATATGCAAGGATGAAGTACAATATTACAACATACCAACAGAGAATTTTCCACAAAGAACATGTTATGATCCACCAAAGTGTTCTCAGCCAACATTTATCTGGGCTCTTCAATGTTAAGCAATTTAGATTTACCTGCAGGCCTGGTTCCTCTGCGCAAAAGCTTAGCTTAAAGATGGCTGGGCTCGGAAAGTTCCATGTCCACTGTCTCAGGAAGCCAGAAGCACATTCCACCTTTAACTACCAACCTAGTACTCTGATAAGTCCACGGATCCAGGCTATTTAAGCCCTCATTTATCTCAGGAAGTTTATCTGTTCCCAGTCACCAGAATCTGGACAGGCCACTCTTAACCACATTGATAGATTTAAGTAACTTAAATCTTGGGGAAGGAAAATGTTTCTCAATTTCTTCTGTACCAGAGAGTCTCTAGGTCTTTTTTTTTTTTTTAATTAAAAAATGTTGCACGCACTCTTCCTCACCCACCAAAAAGAAGCACTCTTCATGCTGAATACATCTTCTTACAATCCAAAATAATTCAACTTTCTCATTACTAAACTCAATAAACCAATGAAAACAAAGCAAAAACTTCAACATTAATAGTATAAAATATTAAATTCAAATAAAAATTTTAAAAGAACAGGGGTTTTTATATTAATAAAACATATAACCCTCAGAATAAAAGAGTCATAGAATTTTATGTGTTGAATGACAGAATAAAATATATAAAGCAAAAATGTCAGACATACAATAATTGTTGGAGATCTCAATGCAACAATCTCTTTTTCTAGATCAATGGGAAAAATGTACTGAAAAATGTTGACAAGTTGAAAATATTATTAAGAAAGTTATTATGAGGTACATTTGGATTTTTAATCCTACAAACAGATTTTAGACTTTCTTTTCAAGAATCCATGGAATATTTATAATAATTGACAAGGGCCTAAGCCATCTTATTCAAAACAAGAAGAAAGTAAACATATTTATTTCTTTAACCACAACAGAATTAAGTTGGAAATTAGTAATATTTTTTAAAACTCAAATTAATGGAATTCTAAAATTCTTCAAAATTACTACTGAATCAAAGAGGAAACTAAAATCATAAACTAGGAGATAGGAAAAATGAGAGGATTGCTTACTAAAATAAGGGTGTGCTCCAATATTGATTTTTGCCTATTTTTTTATTGACTTAGAATGTCACAAAGCTACAGACTACATTTTCCAACCTTCTTTGTAATTAAGATTGTTCATGATGGTCTGGCCAATAAGATTTAGAGAAATAACTGGCACAACTTCCAGGCCATCATCTTCTAGACAAAGTTACTTATTCTGGACTTTTTCTCTCTTTCTATTCTGTGGACTAGACCTGAGAGTTTTGTTGTCTTGGTTCTAATGATGAAGATAAAGACAACACTGCAGGAATGGCAGAATAAGTAAATGAAAGAAACTTAGGTCCCGTGAATTATACTGTAAAGCAGAGCCACTTGGCTTACTTATCTGGACTAGTATGTTGGAGAGAAATACATTACTACCTTGTCTGAGCCACTGTTTTTGGGGATCTGTTTGTTACAGCAACTTAACCTGCCCCCTCACTAAGAAGGCATGTGGCCAAAACTATTGTTGCAGTTGCATAGTGTTAAATTTCTTTATTAACAATTAAAGAAAAAGGAAGATGTTATGTATTATATCAAATACCAGTGAGCCATATCAAAAAAAAGCACTATCTATCAATAGAATAGCTAAAAGAAGAAAAGATGAAGTCAGAAACTAATGATTTAGAAAAAGAGAGAAGTAACAGTAATGGAAAACAAATGTAGTAAAATAGACAAACATCAAAAATCAAATTAATATAGAGCCTATTAGGAGATTTGTGTGAGAAAACGAAGAACTTTTTTAAAAATTAGGATATGATGAAAAAGATTAGACGACCTGATGGATTCAGTCAGATGCAAACTAAATGCAAATCAAATGTCATGCTCTTCAAAGAGAAGTGATACCTTCCTTCTTGAAGCCCCCATAGAACCATAAGTTCTACAATAGATGTTCAAGAAGCTCTACGTTAGGCTGTAGTTTTGAAGGGCATCATAGTACCTTGATGAAGGCACATTAAACCTGGGATAGCTCTGGGACTGTGTATGCAGTAGACACACACTGATCTCTGCTCATTTCAGTGGCCTAATGAGTCACCGTTCAGAGAAGTAAGAACATGCCAGTTTATAGACTGGGTGTTATGGACAGTTCATTCCAATGGCAGGCCCAATACCTCAGTGAGACTGATGATCTCAGCCTGTATGGTCATGCATAATAAGATCAGCATCAGAAGAAAGTTGTTATTTTCTGACCCCATAACCATCTTTCATCATACATTTACCCTTAAAAGCCCTTTGCCCCTTCTGAATGACTCATGTTCATGACATACAAAGTAGTGTTCAGAAAAGGTTACTAAGACATAGTGAGCATTCAAAGAATAAGCTCTCTGTCTTTGCCATCTCCTCCTCTGGCACATTTGAGGATAATCATCACACAACAGAAACAGAACCTATGCTACAATCTTGTAGACCACATAGAGCTCTATTCTATCATAGATAGAAAGGAATTTATCACTCAAATTTAAGACTGCAAATCTTTCCTAAACATTCCCCTTGATTGTGAAGAAATATCAGAAAAATTACGATAAAGAAAGAATACTCCTAGTAACCTCCTGAAACTCCACATTTGAATTCAAATTTGTTGTATGAAGAATTATTCTAGCCACAAGAAGGCCATAATGAGGATATCAACTACTTGGTGATGAAGCCATAAAGCTTGTGTCAGCATTTTATGAAATTACAAGATTAATCTTCTATGAAGAAATGACAGGATAGGTAGATAGAAGAGAGACAACGGAGCCCCTTTTGACTTTAGCAAAGCTTTAAAATTTTTCCTTCATTACCCCATTATCAATTCAATGAGAACTTATGGCCCAGACTGCCTAATTGCTAGTTGGAGGGTCATTCAGAATAAATTTCCTCTATAAGAGTAATGTTACCCGGAGGGGACATATCAAGCAGTATTCTGCCAGAGTGAATACTGGGACCAATTTTTTTTTAAGTTCATCAGTGTCCTCAGTGATGGGATAAAAATGTAGGTTGGTAGAGATATTTAGCAACATTCAGGTTAAGATTAGAATTCAAAATGATACTAGTAATAAACACAATGGATTTCCACATGTATGAGGCAAGGCTACTTTTTCAAAGGGAAAAATTACATGGATCTAAATAGGGAATCAGTAGTTATGGATAAGAATAACAGAAAATATTCCCTGACCACAGTGGAGGGTGGAGGAAAGCACAGCAGAAATTAACAAGCTGTGCAGAAAAAGTGAGTTCAGCACAATGCCTACCAGCCAGGCAATGGGCTGTACATGAAAGAACACAAGACAATCATCTGTGTCCTTAAAATATATGGCAAATGTGAATCACAGAAGTGACCATAAAAATAAAAGAGTCTTAAAGGATGTTTCTCTCTAAGAAGTAGTATATTTCACACACATACAAAATAGTCCACTCTGAAAATGATTCAGGAACCACTAATTATCTGAGGCTCCAGGTGAGCCTCAAGTTGATCTGCTTTGGTATTAATATGTATTATATGATGATAGCTATTCTTTTGGTTTTGACAGAAATAGTAATTTAAAGCTGCATCAGCCTTCCCAGTAATTCAAGTGGGCCAAGAGGGAGAAACTAGGAGTGGTAGCCCACTGAGTTCTGTATTGATACACTTTCCTAACACCCTGAAACAACAAAAGTATGCAAAACAACAGAATCTCAAATAAATTGTAATTTTGCTTAGAAATATTATAAAGTTCACTTCTCCAAGAAGATTGTTTTAGGCAAAGGTGAGCAATATAACACCATTTTTGTTGTAAAATCACTTTGTTGGTCAAATCCTTCAACAGTTTGAAAAATTTCTCTCAGAGTCCAGAAGTAATAATCCCACGATTATTTTCATTTACCTGATATATACTTGAGAATTACATAAGTCAAACTTTGTCCCTAGTGAATATAGGATCATGGAACTGATACAGTTAAGACAGTCCCCATTTTCAAGGCACATGCAATTTAGAGACATGAACACACAAAAAATTAACAATACTTGTTTGTTTTTGGTAGGATCCAAATAAGTAGTTTTTGAAACTAGAACCTTAGAAGAGTGATATTTGGGCTTGAAATACCTAGACAAATGATAGAAATAATAGGGGAAAGAATGGAGTAGAAAAAAGTCCCAAAGGAGAAGTCGAGTTACTGTCAGACTTACCATACATGGAACAAGTATTCTGGAGAAAACACACATGTAGGGGAGAAGGATAAGGATTCACACAGAAGGTGAAGTGAGACTATGAAAGAATTTGAATGACAAATAAAGCAGTTTGACCTCAATTCTGTAAGCAATGTGGAGATATTGAAAACCACTGCCCTTGAAATAACGAAAAACATGTTTTAAGAAGAGCAACGCATTTGTGGAGAGAAGGCATGAGCAGCAGCAGAGAAAAGACTGGGTAAATCATTGCAAAGCTAGAGCCATGAGATGTGGAAGATCATGGGGAAGTGGGCCATGTTGGGAAAGATGAACATGGAAGAAACTGTTATAAGAGGGAATCTAAAGTAACCATGGATAGAGACAGAGGACTATTAAGACCATAGCTCCAAGGTTTACATGCTGAGTGATAGGAACAATGTTGACGCTATTAACAAAAATAGAAGAGCAAAAGGGAAACTGATTTCAGGAAGAATATCTAATGGCTTTGAGCAAATGAAGTTTAAAAGCCAGGAAGATATTCATGTGAAATATACCTCCTACTGCATCTTTTCTTCTGCTTTCCCCTTAAGTAATGATTCCAACTTTCTCACCAGTGGGATATCCTTGCCTTTCCCCTCATTCCTTACTCTTTCCCTGAGTAACTTCTCCAATCTCAAAGCTTCACTACCATGTGTATGTGGATGCCTCCTAAAGGTCAGTCTCCCTCCTTTCTCTCTCCTAAGCTCCAGACTAATTCTGCTACCTTCTTCTGAATACCTCCACCTGGATGACCAAGGGCCAACACATGCAAAATGGAATCTATCTTTCCATTGAATCCTACCCCTTCTCTCAGCCAACAGCATCACTCTCTGTGGTGCCCATGCTAAAAAGTTAAGGAATTCTTGACATCTTCCATTTCTCAACCACCACCACTCGTCCCTCAACATTTACAATTCTCCTTGCTTTCCAAAACCATGTGGATACTATTGAAAGACTCCTAAAATTATTTTTCATTCCATTCCCCCACATTTCATTTGCCTAATTGTTATATCCATACTATTTTCCTGGCATCATTGTGACAGATCTAATTTCTAAAATCTACTTTCATTCCAAACTCTTCCCCAAACTGTATGCTTACAACATTACTATCGGTGGCTTTCCCAGAAGCTGGAGGAGAGCCCCTAAGCCTAAAATGGATTTTGTCAAGGCTGACTCTAGGCTACTTTGCCACCCACTGCCAGCAGGACCACTGCGGTCTGGCCACATTGGCTTCTTCATTGACCCTCAAACCCACTAGATAGTTTAGTGCACACATGCTCCATCCATATTGCTCTTCCAGACTATAAAGCTCTTCTTCAGCTCTCATTTACCTCTTAAGTCCTACTTATCCCTCAAGACCTGGCTTGAAGGTCACAGTTTTCAAAGCCACTCTTTGCCCCAGTGAATAGAATTAAATTTCTCACCACTTTATAGAAATAATTTTGCCACTCATCATAGTACACTGTGGCTATTTATGTAGGTATCTGGTTTTGCTACTAAAATTCTTGTGAACAGGAACTAGGTTTTATTTATCTTGTAATCCCCACTAGCCAGCACACTATGAAACATGGATGAGGATTTATGTTTACTGAGGTCAATTTGAATGGAGCTGACTTGATTTGAAGACACCTGTGAGTAGTGAGAAACATTGTAAAGAAGCTCAGAAAAAGGATCTGGAATGAAAATATTAGCTAAAGTCATCAGAAAATCCATGTTTCCAAAGTTTCTTGTAAAGAAAGTGTTAACTCATAGAGGAGAATGACATGGAGGAGTTAGGAAGAGAAATATAAAAGGGGGTCCAGTCAGGATTACAGAAGAAACAGTTAGTGAAATAAAATGAACACCAGAAATTTTTAAATGTCACTGAATGTAGCTCACTTGAAAGAAACTTCAGAGAGAAGGTTTAGAATCTTATTTCATTTTTGCCAAGTCCTGTATCACAGCTCATCCTGTTCTAAAGGATAATTTTCTCCTCCCTCGAAAATGAAAATAAATGGCACCCAGATGTTTTAGGACTATCATCCTTTTAATTATTTCCTTAATGTAATCTTTCAGAGATTGTAAATAACACAAATTTTCTTTTCATTTGCTTACTTGTTTACTAAGGTGGTTGTTATCTCAAGTACCTGGTGATGAATAGCATTGTATTTATACGATATTTGCTTGCTGATGGTTTGTAAACTTGCTCATTTGCTAATAAATGGATCTTCTATCTAACTGATTATATCTCTGCCCTGTTAAAATTTGGATCGCAAAACATAAATCCATTTTGAGTTTAAATTTCTTTCATTGTTCTTATTATCTACACAATGCTGTGTGTAGCAAACAAAATACAGGTCAAAAACATTCCTAATAATTTTTCTATAATTTGCATACTTTTAAATTTTTGTGGGTCCTATTTAACAGTTCTAATTCCAGTTAATATATAACAGTGTCAGAAATTATATCATAGGATAAAATTAGTGTATTGTTTGACTTTGGCTTCTTCATAAAGTCAAATTTAAAATCTTATGGATATGATCCCATGCTCCTTATTTCCCTTGATAACTAAGTAAGGTCTGTAAACTAAGATTACTTCTAATTGTACTGAGGAGATCCTAAACAGGAAGTGACTTTATTTCAGAAGGAGCTCATGTGTTCTTCAGTCATCAGATCACTTCCCACTGGCACCCAAATTGAGAAATAGTAGCCTCTAATATGACTCACCTGATTCAATTACCCATCAGAAAGATAAGAAGCCCATTCGAAATATTTGGTTGCAATCTGCTAGGTAATCTGTCAATGAATTATATTCTTGAGAAATTGCTGTCTCATCCCGTGCAAAAACTCCTGCTTTTCAAACGTTGGTAATGAGACATTTGTTGTAGAATTATGATTGCACCATACTCTTATGATTTTCCTTTTCTCTAGCTCTTTCTGCTTGAAACAGCCTTCTCCCTTTGTTTAACTATTCATCTTTAAAAGCTCTGTGGTAAATTCCCTACATATCTTTTAGAAAGAAATAAAAGATAGGACAAATAGATAAACAATTAAATGAACTGAAAATAATATCATATATGAGCTGATACCAAACTCTTTTGGGTAGAAAATTTCTTATTTTTTATAAATGTATTTTTAACCATATATTTACTTAGTTCTCATAGGCTCCAATACTATTTTAGTGTTCATTGAAAAAGCTGTTCTTATATTGATATTCATGGTAATGAGTATCACATTTTATATAACTACTTTGGAGGAGCACTCTGTTAAACTGAAGGAAATAAAAATTTGGCAATTCCAAAATAATAATAATAACCATTTTCTTCTCTCAAATCAAAGTCTTTTCCACATACCTTTGATTGAATATCATCACATCCAAATTCTAAATGTCTTAGATATACTGTCAATTAATTTCAATTCATCCATTCACACAGTTTTCTCAGATACAAAACCATGTTAATTTTTTTCATGATTTATCAAAATCAAGTTATATTTATTCTGGGAATAAAAGTTTGATTTAATATTTGGAAATCAATGCATGTAACTTATAACTTACCACAGGTTATGAACTGAATGTTTGTGTCCCCCCAAAATTCATATGTTGAAATCTTAAACTCACTTGCTTCAGCACCCTTCCCCTCTGGGTCAAAGGTCCCAGTGCAGGGAGAAGGGAAAACACACACCTAAAGGGAAAAGAGCCAGCCCAGGCCGCACCATCAGGGCTTCTGCTCCAGCTACTTGGGATCAGACCCCACCTCCAATAGAGTGGTGACAGCCACTGAGAGAAGAAAAGTCCAGCTCACACCCGGCTCCAGCTCTAGCACCCCCATCTCTACCAACTACCAGGGGGATAGGTGCCAGTACGCCCTACGGAAAGGCATGATTTGTGTCCACATCAAATCCAGATCTCCCAACAAAGACATCTGGCACACACAGTCTGAATGAGGATGCTCCCACATAAAAATAACCCTTCGAGACTGCAATAGGTAACTGTTTCACCTAAATTCATAGAGGCAGAGAAAATTAAGCAAAATGAAAAGGCAGAGGAACTGCTCTCTGTTGAAAGAGCAAAATCAAACCCTTGAAAACATAAATAATGAAAGAGAAGTAAACAATTTACCAGACAAAGAATTCAAAGCATTGGTGATAAAATGTTAACTAAATTAGGGAAAAGAACAGATGGAAACAGTGAAAATACTAACAAGGAACTAGAAAATACTAAAAAGACCCAATCAAAAATAAAGAATTCAATAGCTAAAATACAAAACACACTTGAAGGAATGAATAGCAGATTCAGTTAAACAGAAGACCGCCATAAGTGATCTGAAAGATAGAATAATTAAAATCACTCAACCAGAACAGCAAAAAGAAAAACAAATTTTTAAAAATGAGAATAGTTTAAGAGATATCTGGGATAACATTAAGCATACCAACATTCACTTTAAAGGGGTCATAGACAGAGAAAAGAGACAGAAGGAGATCAAAAATATATTTGAGGAAATTATGGCTGAAAACTTCCCAAACCTGCAGAAGGAAACAGATATCCAGGTATAGGAAGCAAAGATGTTCCCAAACAAGATGAACCCAAACAGACCCCTGCCAGGACATATTATAATTAAAATGGCAAAAATTAAAGATAAAGAAAGAATTCTAAAGGCAGCAAGAGAGAAACAAAGAGTCATATACAAGGGAATATCCACAAGGCTATCAGCTGATTTCTCTGCAGAAACTTTGCAGGCCAGAAGGGAGTGGCACGAGATATTCAAAGAGCTGAAAGGGAAAAACCTACAAGCTAGGACACTCTATCCAGCAAGATTATCATTTAGAAAAGAAGGAGAGATAAAGAAACTCTCAGATATCAAAAACGAAAAAGGTTCATCTGTGTTAAATTCACCCTAAAAGAAATGTTAAAGGGTGTTTACTAAGTGGAAAAGAAGATTCTATAGAAAAGGGAAAAGCCCACTAGGAAAGGCAAATATATAGTAAAGACCAAGGATCAATCACTTAAATAAGCCAGTACAAAAATTAAAAGACAAAAAACTGTAAAAGCAACTATAACTACAATAAACAGTCAAGGGATAAACATGAAGATGTAACATATAACATCAAAAACATAAAATATGGGGAAGAGGAGTAAAACTGTAGACCTTATAGAATGTGTTTGAACTTAAAGGACTACCAATTTAAAACTAGTAGATATATAAAAACCAAAAAGAAAGGAACACAAGAACACTACTAAAGAAAATCATCAAACCACAAGGGAAGACACACAAGAAAGAAGAAATGAAGAGAGAAGAACTACAAAAACAACCAGACACAAGTAATAAAATGGCAATAAGTACATTCCTATCAATAATTACTTTATAATAATGGAGTAAATGCTCTAATCAAAAGACATAGGGTGGCTGATTGGATAAAAAAAATTCGCTCCTATATGCTGCCCACAGGAGGCTCACTTCAGAGTTAAATACAGAGACACAGAGACTGAAAGTAAGAGGATGGAAAAAGATATTTCATGAAAAGAGAAACAACAAGAAAGTGGGGGTAGCAATATACATATCAGACAAAAGAGACTTTAAAACAAAGGCTATAACAGAAGACAAAGAAGGGCATTATACAACAATAAAGGAATCAACACAAGAAGAGGATATTACACTCGTTAATGTATATGCACCCAGTACAGAAGCACCTAAATATATAAAGCAAATACTATTAGACATAAAGGGAGAAATAGAAAATAATGCAATAATAGTAGGGGACATTAGCACCTCAGTGACATCAATGGACTGATCATCCACATAGAAGATCAATAAGCCAACAGTGGTCTTAAAGGATACAATAGACCAGTTGGACTTAATAGATATCTACAGGACATTATATCCCCAAACAGCAGAATACACATTCTTTTCAAGTACACATGGAACATTCTCCAGCACAGATTACATGCCAGGCCACAGAACAAGTCTCAACAAATTTAAGAAGACAGAAATTATATCGTGCATTTCTTCTGACCACAATGGTATGAAACTAGAAATCAATTACAGAGATAAAATGGAGAAAGCACAAACACATGGAGACTAAACAACATACTACTAAAAATATAATGGGTCAATGAAGAAATTAAAGAGGAAATTAGAAAGTACCATGAGATAAATGAAAATGGATACACAACACTCCAAAATCTATGTTATGTTACAAAAGCCTTTCTAAGAAGGAAGTTTATGGCAATACAGGCCTTCCTGAAACAAGAAAAATTTCAAATAAGCAACCTACCATACCACCTAAAGGAATTTTAAAAAGAAGAAAAAACAAAGCCCAAAGTCAGCAGAAGGAAGGAAATAGTAAAGATCAGAAAGGAAATTTAAAATCTAAAGTTAAAAAAAAATAGAAAAGATCAATGAAACCAAGAGCTGTTTTTTTAAAAAAGATAAACAAAATTGATAAATCTTGATAGCTAGGCTTATCAAGATGGAAAGAGAGAAGACCCAAATAAACAAAATATAAATGAAAGATGAGAAACAACAACTGATACCAGAGAGATACAAAAAATCCTAAGAGAATACTATGAGCAGTTATATGACAACAAATTGGACAACCTAGAAGAATTGGACAAATTATTACAAACATACAACCTGCCAAGACTGAATCAAGAAGAAATAGACAATTTGAACAGACTAATCACTAGTAGTGAAATTGAATTTGTAAAAAAACTTCCTGCAAACAAAAGTCCAGGGCCAGAATTCACAGGAGAATTCTAATAAAGAAGAATTAATGCCGATACTTCTCAAACTATTCCAAAAAACTGATGAGGATGTAACACTCTCAAATTCATTCTATACCAGGCCATCATCACCCTGATACCAAAACCAGATAAATAAACAGCAAAACAGAAAATTACAGGCCAATATCTTTGATAAATATAGATGCAAAAATCCTCAATAAAATATTTAGCAAACCAAATCCAACAGTACATAAAAAAGATCACATGCCAAGAACAAGTTGGATTCATTCCAGGGTTGCAATAGTGGTTCAATATTCAGAAATCAATCAGTGTGATACACCAAATAACATAAGAAAGGAGTTTTAAAAATCACATGATTATCTCAGTAGATGCAGAGAAGAACATTTGACAAAATTCATCATCCATTCATGATAAAAACTCTCTTCAAAGTGAGTATAGGGGCTTCCCTGGTGGCGCAGTGGTTGAGAATCCGCCTGCCGATGCAGGGGACGCGGGTTCGTGCCCCGGTGCAGGAAGATCCCACATGCCGCACAGCGCGTCCGGAGCCTGTGCTCCGCAACGGGGGAGGGGCCCGTGTACCGCAAAAAAAAAAAAAAAAAAAAAAAAAAAAAAAAAAAAGTGAGTATAGAGGGAATATGTCTCAAAATTATAAAAGTCATTTATGACAAACCCACAGCGAACATCATACTCAACAGTGAAAAGCTAAAAGCCTTTCCTCTAAATTCAGGAACAAGACAAGGATGTCCACTCTCACCACTTCTGTTTAACATAGGATTAGAAATCCTAGCCACAGCAATCAGACAAGAGAAATAAATAAATGCATCCAAATTGGAAGGGAAGAAGTAAAACTGCCACTGCAGACAACATGACACTATATACAGAAAACCCTAATGTCTCCATCAAAAAAGTATTAAACAGATCAGAAATAAATGAAAAAGAAATGAAGGAAACAATAGCAAAGATCAAAAAAAGGAAAAGCTCGTTCTTTGAGAAGATAAATAAAATTGATAAACCATTAGCCAGACTCATCAAGAAAAAAACGGAGAGGACTCAAATCAAGAGAATTAAAAATGAAAAAGGAGATGTAACAACTGACACTGCAGAAATACAAAAGATTATTAGAGATTACTACAATCAACTCTATGCCAATAAAATGGACAACCTGGAAGAAATGGACAAATTCTTAGAAATGCACAACCTGCTGAGACTGAACCACGAAGAAATAGAAAATATGAACAGACCAATCACAAGCACTGAAATTGAAACTGTGATTAAAAATCTTCCAACAAACAAAAGCCCAGGACCAGATGCCTACACAGGCGAATTCTATCAAACATTTAGAGAAGAGCTAACACCTACCCTTCTCAAACTCTTCCAAAATATAGCAGAGGGAGGAACACTCCCAAACTCATTCTATGAGGCCACCATCACCCTGAAACCAAAAGCAGACAAAGACGTCACAAAGAAAGAAAACTAGAGGCCAATATCACTGATGAACATAGATGCAAAAATCCTCAACAAAATACTAGCAAACAGAATCCAACAGCACATTAAAAGGATCATACACCATGATCAAGTGGGGTTTATCCCAGGAATGCAAGGATTCTTCAATATATGCAAATCAATCAACGTGATACACCATATCAACAAACTGAAGGAGAAAAACCATATGATCATCTCAATAGATGCAGAGAAAGCTTTTGACAAAATTCAACACCCATTTATGATAAAAACCCTGCAGAAAGTAGGCATAGAGGGAACATTCCTCAACATAATAAAGGCCATATATGACAAACCCACAGCCAGCATCGATCTCAATGGTGAAAAACTGAAATCATTTCCACTAAGATCAGGAACAAGACAAGGTTGCCCACTCTCACCACTCTTATTCAACCTAGTTTTGGAAGTTCTAGCCACAGCAATCAGAGAAAATAAAGAAATAAAAGGAATCCAAATAGGAAAAGAAGAAGTAAAGTTGTCACTGTTTGCAGATGACATGATACTATACATAGAGAATACTAAGGATGCTACCAGAAAACTACTAGAGCTAATCAATGAATTTGGTAAAGTTGCAGAATACAAAATTAATGCACAGAAATCTCTGGCATTCTTATACACTAATGATGAAAAATCTGAGAGTGAAATTAAGAAAACACTCCCATTTACCACTGCAACAAAAAGAATAAAATATCTAGGAATAAACCTACCTAAGGAGACAAAAGACATCTATGCAGAATATTATAAGACACTGATGAAAGAAATTAAAGATGATATAAATACGTGGAGAAATATACCATGTTCTTGGATTGGGAGAATCAACATTGTGAAAATGACTCTATTACCCAAAGCAATCTACAGATTCAATGCAATCCCTATCAAATTACCACTGGCATTTTTTACAGAACTAGAACAAAAAATTTCACAATTTGTATGGAAACACAAAAGACTCCGAATAGCCAAAGCAATCTTGAGAACGAAAAATGGAGCTGGAGGAATCAGGCTCCCTGACTTCAGACTCTACTACAAGGCTACAGTAATCAAGACAGTATGGTACTGGCACAAAAACAGAAATATAGATCAATGGAACAGGATAGAAAGCCCAGAGATAAACACACACACATATGGTCACCTTATCTTTGATAAAGGAGGGAAGGATATACAGTGGAGAAAAGACAGCCTCTTCAATAAGTGGTGCTGGGAAAACTGGACAGGTACATGTAAAAGTATGAAATTAGAACACTCCCTAACACCACACACAAAAATAAACTCAAAATGGGTTAAAGACCTAAATGTAAGGCCAGACACTATCAAACTCTTAGAGGAAAACATAGGCAGAACACTCTATGACATAAATCACAGCAAGACCCTTTTTGACCCATCTCCTAGAGAAATGGAAATAAAAACAAAAATAAACAAATGGGATCTAATGAAACTTAAAAGCTTTTGCATAGCAAAGGATACCATAAACAAGACCAAAAGACAACCCTCAGAATGGGAGAAATATTTGCAAATGAAGCAACTGACAAAGGATTAATATCCAAAATTTATAAGCAACTCATGCAGCTCAATAACAAAAAAACAAACAACCCAATCCAAAAATGGGCAGAAGAATTAAATAGACATTTCTCCAAAGAAGATATCCAGATTGCCAACAAACACATGAAAGAATGCTCAACATCATTAATCATTAGAGAAATGCAAATCAAAACTACAATGAGATATCATCTCACACCGGTCAGATTGGCCATCATCAAAAACTCTAGAAACAATAAATGCTGGAGAGGGTGTGGAGAAAAGGGAACCCTCTTGCACTGCTGGTGGGCATGTAAATTGATACAGCCATTATGAAGAACAGTATAGAGGTTCCTTAAAAAACTACAAATAGAACTACCATATGACCCCACAAGCCCACTACTAGGCATATACCCTGAGAAAAACCATAATTCAAACAGAGTCATGTACCAAAATGTTTATTGCAGCTCTATTTACGATAGCCAGGACATGGAAGCAACCTAAATGTCCATCAACAGATGAATGGATAAAGAAGGTGTGGCACATATATACAATGGAATATTACTCAGCCATAAAAAGAAATGAAACTGAGTTATTTGTAATGAGGTGGATAGACCTGGAATCTGTCATACAGAGTGAAGTAAGTCAGAAGGAGAAAAACAAATATCGTATGCTAACACATATATGGAATCTAAGAACAAAAAAAGGTCATGAAGAACCTAGGGGTAAGATGGGAATAAAACACAGACCTCCTAGAGCATGGACTTGAGGATATGGGGAGGGGGAAGGGTAAGCTGTGATGATGTGAGAGAGTGGCAGGGACATATACACACTACCAAATGTAAGTTAGATAGCTAGTGGGAAGCTGCCACATAGCACAGGGAGTTCACCTCTGTGCTTTGTGACCACCTAGATGGGTGGGATAGGGAGGGTGGGAGGGAGGGTGACGCAAGAGGGAAGAGATATGGGAACATATGTATATGTATAACTGATTCACTTTGTTGTAAAGGAGAAACTAACACACTATTGTAAAACAGTTATACTCAAATAAAGATGTTTAAAAAAAGTATTATAACTAATACATGAATTCAGTAAAATTACAGGATACAAGGTTAATATATAGAAATTTATTGCTTTTCTATACCCTAATAATGAACTATCAAAAAGAGAAGGCAAAAAAAAAAAAAAATCCTGTTTAAAATTGTACCGCAAAGAATAAAATACTTAGGAATAAACTTAGCCAAGGAGGTGAAAGACATCTACTCTGAAAATTATGCAACACTGATGAAGGAATTTGAAAATGATACAAAGAAATCCTAAAATTTACATGGAACCACAAAAGACCTCAAATTGCCAAAGCAATTTTTTTGAGAAAAAAGAACAAAGCTGAGGGCATCATGCTCTCAGACCTTTGATCATACTACAAAGCTACAGTAATCAAAACAGCATGATACTGGCACAAAAACAGACACATAGATCAATGGAACAGAATCGAGAGCCCAGCAATAAACCCACACACTTATGATCAATTAATCTATGATGAAGGAAGCAAGAAGATAAAATGGAGAAAAGAGAGTCTCTTCAATAAATGGTCCTTGGAAAACCAGGCAGCTACATGTAAAAGAATGAGATTAGAACATTTCCTCACACCATATACAAAAATAAACTCAAAATGGTTTAAAGATCTAAATTTAAGAACTGAAACCTTAACATTCCTAGAGGAAAACATAGGCAGAATACTCTTTAACATAAACCGTAGCAATACTCTTTTGGATCTGTTTCTACGGCAAAATAAATAAAAGCAAAAATAAACAAATGGACCTAATTAAATTTTAAAGCTTTTGCCCAGCAAAGGAAACCATCAACAAAATGAAAAGACAGCCTATGGAATGGGAGAAATATTTGCAAATGATATGATCAAAAAGAGGTTAATATCCAAAAATATATAAACAGCTCATATAACTCAATATCAGAAAAACAAACAACCCTATTAAAAACATGGGCAAAAGACTTGAATAGACATTTTTCCAAAGATGACATATGGGTGACTAAAAAGGCATGTGAAAAGATACTCAATATTGCCAATTATTAGAGAAATGAAAAACAAAATGAGATATCACCTCACACCTGTCAGAACGTCTATTGTCAAAAATTCTACAAATAACAAATGTCATTAATGATACAGAGAAAAAGGAAAAACTTATACACTGTTAGTGGGAATGTAAATCGGTACAGCCACTATGGAAAACCATATGGAAGTTCTTCAAAAAACTAAAAATAGAACTACCATATGATCCAGCAATTTCACTCCTGGGTACATGTCCAGAAAATAAATGAAAACATTAACTCAAGAAGATACATGTATCCCAATATTCACAGCAGCACTATTTACAATAGCCACATATCTGTAAAAATACTGAATCACATTATTGTACACCTGAAGCTAATAAAATATTGTAAATCAAATACACATCAAAAAAAGTCAATATGGTTGTCTATGTCATTCAGTAATTAAATCAATATACACTGGCTCAAGCGATTTTGGCTCTCTACTGTAATTTCAATTTTCTTTAATAAGACTGTCAAATTCTACACACACACACACACACACACACACAAACCTGCTGTGATTTTAGGGAGAAATTTCATTGAATCTTTATTTCAATTTGAAGAGAATTGACATTTTGATAATATTGGATCTTCCTACCCACGAGTACCATATGTTTTTTCATGTTTTATGTTTTCTGTAATGTGTTTAAGTAAGCTTTTGTTATTTTCTTTGTAAAGGTCAGGCACCTTTTTTTGTTGCTACTGTAAATGGGCATTTTTGAATTTATTTATAAACTATTTTTTTATAGAAATAAAAACTGGATTGTATTAATCTTATATCAGGCAACCTAACTACATCAGTCAGGGTCTTACAGATAACAGATATCACTTTAGTCCTCTTCCCCAAAGAAGAGGATTTAATACAGGGAATTAAATGCCTTCAGCATTGTAGAAAGGGCCAGACTAGTAAGCTCTAGGCCAAGCTTCCAGGAAGGACACCTAGAATAGAATCTTAGAACTGGCCTGCAAGGAAAAAATATCTCTGTCAGTAATTGAATGTTGGAGAATCAAAAAATCACTGCCCAAGTGCTGACCCCAAGGCCACAGCTCAGTCACAACCCAGGCACAAGAAGCTTACTCACAGCTGTTGACTCCAGGGCCAAACTTTCTCAGCCTCCAAGATGAAAACTTCTCAGCAGCTACAAACTAGGGAAGGTCCAAACACTGGGATACTGTTACTGCCACCCCAGAACACCAAATGATTTTCCAACTCTCACTGCCAGCGAGAACAACAGAAGCATGTTCTTTGCCTAATTTTTAGTTGTAAATATCTCCTGTGAGTGCCTGCTTGTGGAAGCCAGATCACATGTGGAAAGTGAGCTGAAAGAGAGGTTGGTAAATATATTCTTAGGATTTCTAGCTTTTAGGATCCAGTAAAGTCATGCTACAAAGTTTGGAATAGCATTTAGAAAGCTGCAATTTGCCATCCTGTTTAAATTATGTTTAACTTTCATAATATGTCTAAATATTTGGGAGATTTTTATATAGAAAATCATACCACCCACAAATAAATATACCTTTGATTTCTATTCCCTTTTCTTTTTCATCCTTTTCCTATTGTATTCATAGGGTAAGATCTCCAATAAATCCTGACTATAATAAAAATGGCTCTAATGTAAAACCATAAAATAGCCCGTTTGCTATAGGCTTCTTGTAAATTCTCTTTATTGAGTTAAGAACATTTACTTCCATTCCCTATTTACTATGAGATTGCTTTTTGCCTTTGTTTTAAAAACAGGAATAAGTATTGAATTTTATAAAATAATTGTGCTGATGTAGTCAAGATGATTGAAGATTTTTCTCCTTAATCTATGAATACAGTCAATTTCATTAGTAGTTTTTGCAAGGGTGAACAATCTTTACATTTCCGTGTATTCTATTTTTATGAGGCCTCCTGTCTGCCCTTTCCACATTCCACTTGCCCCTCGTTAGTCCATATCTCCATTATCTTTCACCTGTACTACTGTAATAGTGTCCTAATTGGTTTTTCTGTCAAAAATATTTGGCTTCTGCAATGCATTCTTCACATTTAAACCAGAATTATCTTCCTCATTGGATAATCTCACTCTGATCCTCAAAACCCTTTAATGCCTCTTCATAACCTAGGAAGGAAGATTAAAAGTAGGTCTTTTCCTGTGTGCCAACCTATAACTGCATCAACACTTTTTACTATTATTATTAACACAGCCATTTACCATAAATTGGTCATCACAAGGTACTGGAGCGTCCACGAAACATGCCACACATGTTCCTGTCTTGGAATCTTTCAATTAGCTCAGCATTTCCCAGAATGTGTTCTAGTGAACACCAGTCCCAGGAGATATTTTTGGAATTAATGGTTTCAAAATCAAATAAATTATAAAAATACTTTTTCTACACTGGTATTAAAGATTTGTATCACTTATATCAAAATAAGAAATACTGTGAAATCTTACAATAAGAACTATCTTTTAGCTCAGTACTCTCTAGACATATTCATAAATATAATCTGTTTTTTTAAGTGACCTATAATATTAATTAAAACTAAATTTCTATTGAAAATACTTCATAGGAAAAAAAAGTCTATAATTATATAGTTAGCATAGAATGTGCCGCTTCTCTTTCCCACCCATCAAATCCTACTCATCTTTCAAGGCCTCCTCTATGAATATCTCTGGATAGTTCATTTCCAGTTTAGAACTCATTCTCTAAATCTCCATAGCACATTTTTTGTATGTTTAAACTGTGTGCTGAATCTTTTCCCACAAATAATTTTCAGTTCTTTAAGAACAGGGTTCTTGGGCTTCCCTGGTGGAGCAGTGGTTGAGAATCCGCCTGCCGATGCAGGGGACACAGGTTCGTGCCCCGGTCCGGGAAGATCCCACATGCCGCGGAGCGGCTGGGCCCGTGAGCCATGGCCGCTGAGCCTGCGCGTCCGGAGCCTGTGCTCCGCAATGGGAGAGGCCACAGCAGTGAGAGGCCGGCGTACCACAAAAAAAAAAAAAAAAAAAAAAAAAAAAGAACAGGGTTCTCACTGTGTTCCAGAAAAACACTTGGCATATATTAGGTGCTTAATAAGCATGTGTTTATTTCAACCCATTTAAGTCTTTTTCCACTTTATAGATTTGGACATTTTATATTTGTAGCTAAAATTGTATTAGATATTGTTGGATGTATGAATACATTTGAGACATCACCCTAACTCTAAAGGGTACATTATTTTGGAGAATACACAGTCTAGACAAAGAGTCTAGGTAAATACACACTAATAAAAACTCAAAAATACAAACTGTAATTTAAGTTGCAGAGTCTTCAGTCCTTTAGGCGATCAGAGAAAAGAGACTTCCAACTATCAATAGAACAAGCAGAACAGATTGCATGAAAACGTGGGACTTGAGAGAGCCCTGACCAGAGGGCATGGGCCCACAGCAAACATGTTCTAGATGCCATGAAAGGAACCCAGACATACTGGTGCCCCCAGACATCCACATTCTGCTCAGTCCTCATTAGCCTCCACTCAGCTTCATCCGAGCACTGTAGCCGACTCACACCTTGCCCTTTGCTCCACCTTCCCTACTGACTATTCTTCAAGTTAATAGAAATATGATTTAACAAGGGAACTAAGCCTGCTAGAGAAGAAGTGGAGATATAAGAACCTGACTTGATCATGGAAACCTAGGTAAGGAAAGCTAAATTACATCAGTGGAAATAGATTAAATGCATCCTACACCTTTGGTGATTGTGGCAAACAGAGAGCCAAGATCAAGGAATCTTCCTGAAGCGAGACTGGAGATGACCTGATGGAAGCAAGGTTACATATGATAGTGAACAGATGCCCAAAACACTGCTTAACAATGTTCAAATCCAGACAGCAGTGCATTGGAGTCGGGGCTGGGGAGGAAGAAGGGTTCAGAAATGGGCCTGACCAATTCATTCTTAGGGTAGTGGTGCCCAAAGGATTTATGTTCTCCCAGGCTATAAAGAGAAGGTGAAAGCAAAATGTACCAAGAAAAATACCGGACATGTTGGTATACAGCAATACAGTGGGAATTGGAAGAACATTAAGGATTATTGCAGAGGTTCAGCAAGTCCTGGCCTATATGACATCTTCCAGGTATTTTGGTCTTTTCCTCTCATCCCTTATCCATTGCTGCAAAACTTCCAATCCCTTACTACATCTTTCCTCAATTCTCCCTTCATTATCTTCTGTAGCCCTCGTCTCTTCTGCTCAAGAAGCAAGGCCAGAAGGATAGGGCAAAGTGTGGGTTACTCTCATCACCAAAAACTATCACTCATTCATTCATCCGTTCATTCATTTATTCATTCATCATCCAACAGATATTTGATGCTATTTTTACTATTAAATAGGCACTATGGCATGAAAGAATCAATATCTAAGTTGAACCATTTAGGAGGGTGAGGAAGAAGTGTTCCAGATAGAGGAAACTGCATGTACAAAGGCCTGCCTGGGAGACAAAGCACACTGTGTTTGGAAACGTAAGTCTTGTTAGGTTGACTGGAGTAAGGAGTTCAAAAGGGCTGATGGGTAGAACAGAAAGCAGTGGCCAAATGACGCTGGGCTCTGTAAACCATTATTAAAAATGCGGACTTGATCCTAAAAGCAGTAGGATATATTTCTGGAATTTAAACACTAGTTTCCTTCGTTATCTATGCCATGGCTTCTGTACATAGGAAAAAGCATGTGTTTAGTTATTTTAGAATGTCTGAGATAGAAACTGGGATACCATAGGAGTAAAGATGTAATTTACAGAGGTTTTGCAGCCACCGAAAACTCTTTCCTTTTTTTGTTATTATAGTTAAAATAAAGATATTTCAAGGAAAATAGAAACAAATGCAATGTTTACTTTTTAGCATCTCGTGTACATCTAAAGCAATTTTGTTAATTTAGAAGCATAAAAATGTATTATTAGACCTAATTGGTTTGTTCATAAAATGTTCATGTTTTATATATTACGTTTTAAAGCATAGTTTACTCAGACAATTACAAATTTACTAGGAGAATGCCTTAAAATGCAGTAAATTTAACTACAAGCTGCTAAACTAAAAGAAATATATTCTCGATCCTGCCAGTTTATAAGAAATAGGCAAAATTTTGAGATAGAAGAAACATCGATATTATAACAAGTATTTCATTTTCTTGAATCAGTCCCTTCCAGTACAATGTCAAGAACTTACAGAAAGCACTTGTTTTCAGCAGAACTTTAGAATAAAAATGTTCACTGAATATTTTCACCATATGAGAATTTGTCTAATTATTACCTGTCTCTGAGCCATTTCTCAGCAGTTTTTGTTTCACCTGATGCTTTGATTTGGAAACTCAAGAAATTCCTTTTCTAGAAAAACAACTGGTCTTAGGGCCAGGTCTCTTAATTCCTGAACAGTGTGACCTGGAGCAAGTCACTTCCTTTCTGTGGGAATACAACAAGATCTGTGAAATTCTTTCCAGCATTATGAGATAATTGTGGAGTGGACCATAAGGAGGCTTGACCCAACCAGTTGATTACATGTGCCTGTGTGGGAAAGGTGGGGTGAGGAGTGGAAATTGCCAGACTAGGTGGATCAGAAATACCTCCCATGAAGCTGGAATACACATTTCTTGTGAAAAATGAGGTTACAGCAGTAGGAGAAGGAGTAAAAGAAAGACGGTCATCACAAGAGAAAAGAACAAAAGTTCTGTTCAAGAAAGTTGTAGGCATTCTGTTTGTTATCTATACACCTCAGAGTTCGAACAGCTCTGAACATGGCAGAGTGTCCCCATGGGGTCAGAACTGGAGTGTTAGAATAGTATGATGTGAGAAGAATAATGCTCAAGTCAAAAAAAATGAAGAAATCAGTGGTATAAAGTGAGATTTGACATTTTCATATATCAACTCAATATAATTTTTTGTTTGTTTGTTTGTTTGTTCTGCGTTATGCGGGCCTCTCACTGCTGTGGCCTCTCCCATTGCGGAGCACAGGCTCCGGACGCGCAGGCTCAGCGGCCATGGCTCACGGGCCCAGCCGCTCCGCGGCATGTGGGATCTTCCCGGACCGGGGCACGAACCCGTGTCCCCTGCATCGGCAGATGGACTCTCAACCACTGCGCCACCAGGAAAGCCCAATATAAGTTTTATATTTTTAAAAAATGTGTTAATATTTCTCTTCAAAGTGCTTGGATGATACACAGTCTAAAACACTGCCACCTGTTTTGGTGCAATGGTAGCTATTTCCAAATATAATATAAATCAAATAAACCTGGACAATCACAGGAGCCTCGATCTGATCCCTCTGTGGTGGCTATCAGCAGCACCAGGATTATACACCATTACAAGCTCCACTTTATTTATTGAGCACATCTCTACAAAGGGAGCAGTTTCTTTCACGGGATGTGGAAGGGAAGAAATCTGAGACAGATGAGAGAGTAGAGCAGGAACTCCAAGGGAGTTGTCTTGCCAATGTGATGAAAAATGGGCCCCTGTGTATTAAAGCATCCCTTTGTATGCCCCTAAAGAGGTCTGGCATTCGTCCTCTGCTTCTGGGAGGTAATCTCTAAAATGTCCTGTCTGATAGGAGGTTGCCTGAAGGCCTTGGGCCAGGACAGACAATATAATAACGTGACTTAGGGTAGAGGCTTTGGGTTACACCGAGAGGGCTGGTCAATCAATCAGTCATTGATTGTAATATGTAATAGAGTCCAATAAGACTCCCCACTTCAGATGAACTTCCATGGTTGGCAATACTCCATGTTTGTAAACCAACACTGAAGTGCTTCTCCGAGACTCCACTCTACGTGCTTCTTCCCTTAGCTAATTTGAATCTGTAAAAAGGATTTCTTTTCCTGTAGTAAACTGTAACCACAGGTATAACAGCTGTCAGTGAATTCTGTGAATCCTCCCCTTCTAGTGAATTATTGAACCTGAAAGCGTTTTGGGATTCCCGGAACTTATGGTTGATGTTATAGACGTGAGAGCGGGCTCGCGTGGATTGTGTTCTGCCTCACCTCTCAGTTGGCAAAACTCACAATCACCATGGCTGGCAAAACCCAGACTTTCTCATTTTCCTTCTTCCTTTCTTTTAGCGTCTTTATTCACAGCCCTTAAAATTCACCCATTTAAAGTATACAATTCAATGAATATTCAGAGTTGTGCAGTCATCACCACAATGTAAGTTTATAACATTTCCACCACCCCTGCAAAAGAACCCATTCACATTAGCCTTCACTCCCCAACCCCAACCCCAACCCCAGACCCAGGCAACCACTACTTTCCTTATGTCTATAGATTTGCCTATTCTGATTATTTCATATAATTGAATTATACAACATAACATCTTTCTGGACTGACTTCTTCCCCTTGGCATAATGTTTTCAAGGTTCATGTAAGTTGTAACATGTATCAGTACTTCATTGTTTTTTTATTGCTGAGTAATATTCCATTGTACAATTATACCACATTCTGTCTATCTGTTCATCAGCTGACATACATTCAGGTTGCTTACAATTCATGGCTATTATAAATAATGCTATGAACTTGTGTACATTTTTCTGTGTGAGCATGTTTTCATTCCTCTTGGTTATATACTTAGGAGTAGAATTGCTGGAACATATGATAAATCTATGTTTAACATTTTGAGGATTTTCCAAGTGGCTACACAATTTCACATTTCTACCAGCAATGTGGAAATTTCCAATTTCTCTATATTCTCACAACACTTGTTATTGTCTGACTTTTTGAGAATAGCAAGCCTAGTGAGTGTGAAATAGTATCTCATTGTGGCTTAGATTTGCATTTCCCCAAAGATTAATGATGTATATCTTTCCATGTGTTTATGAACAGATTGTCTATCTTTTTCAAAGAAGTATCTGTTCAAAACCTCTGCTCATTTTTAAATTGAGTCATTATCTTTTTATTATTCAGTTCTGAGAGTGCTTTATATATTCTGGATATGTCTTTTATATAAAATATGATTTGTCAATGTTTTCTCCTGTTCTGAGTTGTCTTTTCAATTTCTTGATCATTTGCCTCACAAAAGTTTTAAATTTTGAGGTACTTCAATTTAGCTATTTTTTCTTTTGTCCCTTGTGCATTTGCTGTCATAGTAAAGACACCATCGCTCAACCAAATGTCAGGATGGTTTTGTTCTATGTTTCCTTCTAAATGTTTTATAGTTTTAATCCTCACACTTAATTGTATGATTCATTTTGAGTTAATTTTTGTGTAAGGCCCATGATAGGGATCCAAATTCTTTTTTTTTGTATGTGTATATCCAGTTGTCCGAGCATCATTTTTTGAAAAGACTGTTCATTTCCCATTTTATTCTTCTCAACTTAGTTAAGAATTAAATGGCTAAATATTGATAAATCTATGGATTTCTGGACTCTAAATTTGATTCCATTGATCTATATCTTGCATTGTCTTGAATACTATAGCTCTGTAGTGAGTTTTGAATTTGGAAAGTTATCCAAATTTGTTTTTCTTTTTCAAAATTGTTTTGGCTATTCTGTTTCCCTCACATTTCCATATGAATTTTAGGATCAACTTGCCAATTTCTGCAAAAAAAACCACAAAACAGTAAGAACATTGATAGGGATTGCATCAAATCTATAGATCAATTTGGGTAGTAGTGCCATCTTAACATTAAATCTTCAAATCTATGAACAATGGATGTATCTCCATTTACCTAGACTTCTCTAATTCCATTCAACAATGCTTTATAGTTTTCAGTGTACAAGTCTTGCACTAGTTTGTTATATTTATTCCTAAGTATTATTATTCTTGGCACTATTCTAAATTAGATTATTCTCTTAATTTCATTTTCCAATTTTTCATTACTAGTGTACAGAAATATAACCAATTTTTGTATACCATCTTGTACCCTGCAACCTTGCTGAATGTGTTTATTAGTTCTGATATTTTTTACGTATTTCTTAGGATTTTCTGTATATGATTATGTTACCAGCAAGTACAGACAGTTTACGTCTTCCTTTCCACTCTTGATACCTTTTATTTCTTTCTCTTGCCTAATTGCCCTGGCTAGAACAAGGGGCAATATTCAACAGGGATGGCAAGAATGGATAGCCTTGTTTTGTTCCTGATCTTAGAGAGGAGACATTCAGTATTTAGCCATTAGGTATGATCTTAGCTGTGTGTTTTTGCAGATGTCTTCTATCATCTTGAGGAGGTTTCCTTCCTTCAATTCCAATTTTGTTAAGTATTTTTATTATGAAAATGTGTTGGATTTTGTCAAATGCTTTTTCTGTGTCTATTGATATGATCATGTATTTTTTGTCCTTTATTCTATTAATATGGTATACTAGTGGGTTAACAATTTGGTATTACTGAGATAAATCCTACTTGGTCAGGGTGTACAACCCTTCTTATATGTACCTGGATTTGGTTTACTTTTTTTTTTAAGGATTTTTGTGTCAATATTTGTGTGAATATTTGATTTTAATTTTCTTCCCTTGTGATATCTTTGTCTGTTTTTGGTATCTGTGTAATACCAGCCTCATAGAATGAATTGTGAAATATCACCTCTTTTTTATTTATTAAAAAATTTGTGAAGAACTGGTATTCTTCTTATATATTTGGTAAAATTCACTAGTGAAGGCTGGATCTGGGCTTTTCTTAGTGAGAAGTTATTTAAATAGTAATTCATTCTCTGTACTTGTTATAAATTTTTTAGATTTTCTATTTGTTTTTGAGTCAATTAGCTGCATTCTGTAAGTTTGGTAATGTCATGTATTTCTTTCAGCCATTGGTTATTTAGGGATATGTTGTTTAATTTCCACATATTTATGAATTTAGAAAATTTCCTTTTGTTATTGGTTTCTCATTAATTCCAAATTGATCAAAGAATATACTCTGAATGATTTTGATTCTTTTAAATTTATTTTTATTTTTTTTCATGGTCTAGCATATGGTTTATTCTATAAATGTTTCATCTGTACTTCAGAAAAAGGTTTATTCTGCTGTAGAGTGAAGTGTTCTTGAGATGTCTGTTAGTCTAGTTGGTTTATACTTTTGTTCAAGTCTTTTATTTTCTTGTTAATCTTCTACCTAGTTGTTCTACCCATTATTGAAAGTAGAGTATTGAAGCCTTCCAATTTTCTTGTTGAATTACCTGTTTCTGTCAGTTTTTGCTTCATCTATTTTGGGGGTCTATTGTTTGGTGTATGTATATTTATAATTGCCATATCTTCTTCATGGATTGACCCTTGTATCATTTGTAAATGCTTTTCTTTTTCTCTAGTAACAATTTTTGTGGTACAGCCTATTTTTCTGATATTATTATAGACACTCCAGCTTTTTTATGATTCCGGTTTGCATGATCTATCTTTTTCCATCATTTTACTTCCAAGCTATTTGCATATTTGAATCTAAAATGTGTCTCCTCTCATCAGGATACAGTTGGAGCTTGTTTTTATTTATCATTATTTTTAAATTTCATACTCTTTGCCTTTTAATTGTATCACTTAATCTATTCACACTTGTTATTATTACTGATATGATTACATCTGGCACTTCCATTTTATTTTCTACACGTCTTATTTATTTTTATTCCTCTGTTGTTTCTTACTGCCTTCTTTGTTCTTCTTTTTAGAGATTTCCTGGGGTGGTATTTTAATTCCATACATAATATTTAATCATATTTTTGGAATTTTTTGAGTGGTTGCCCTAGAGTGTACAATATATATCTTAAATTACCAAAAATACTTCAGATTTACACTAACTTAATTACAGTAAAATATATAAAGCTTACTTCTATATAACTCCATTTCCTCTTGCCTTATTTGTGCTACTATTGCTATACACATCACCCCAATATGTGTTACAAACCCAACAATGCATTGTTAAAATTATCTTATATAGTCTCATATAAACAAGCTTAGAGAGGAAAGGAAAGCTTAGAGAGGAAAGGAAACAAGCTTAGAGAGGAAAGGAAAGCAAACATGTATTTATAGAGTTGCTATATTAACCACTTATCATTTCTGATTCTCTTCATTTATTATTATGGATTTGAGTTATCATCTCATGTCATTTACTTACTCCAGCATTATTTTGTTTCCATCTTTGCATTTTAGGCTGTTTTTGTCCAATATATCACATCTATACGTTCTAAGTCCAGCAATACAATTATATACATACACAGTTTTATGCAACTGCTTTTTCAATTGATCAAGGGAAAAAAGAAAAATTATTCAGTCATATTGTCTTTTCTAATTATCTACATAATTACCCTTATTAACACTTATTTTACTCATGTGGATTCAAATTATTGTCTGATGCTGCTTGTTTCTTGTTTGAAGAACAGCCTTAAGTATTGTAAAGCAGGTCTGACAACAATGAACTCTCTCATTGTTTATTTATCTGGGTGTCTGTATTTTAATCTTCACTTTTGAAAGATAGTTTTTTGGATATAAAATACTTGGTCAATAGTTTTTTGCTTTTAGCACTTGGAATATGTGATTCCACTGCCTTCTGGCCCTATTGCTTCTGGTAACAAGTCTGTTGTTACTTTATTGAGGTTCCCTCATACACGATGAGTCATTTTTCTCTTGGTGCTTTCGAGATTTTCCCTTTACCTTTGACTTCAACAATTTTGATTATGATGTATGTGAGTATAGATCTGTTTGCCAAAGTCCCTTGTGTCAGTGGAGCTTCCACTCTTTGTTGATGAATCTGTGTGCATCTTGAGAATGTTTTCAAATCTGTCCCACATTCTATTCTGATTGCTCCTAAATGTTTATAGACTAATGAATGTGCTCATACTTCTCAATCCTCAGGGTTGACTCTCATTCTGATTGTTTCTACTAGTAGCATGGAGCTATGATAATCTTCCAAATTGATCCCTACTAAGATTTCCTTTGTTTGCAATAACACCCACAGTCATGGAATTCTCTATGCTCTTATCCAAATAAGTTAGTTTCCTTGAACAGAGCTGTGGAGCTCTTTCTCCTATATGCTGCCACCTCTCTCCCAGGCAGAACCTCTTTGCCACTACACAAGAACTGGGGACAAGAACAGTGGTCTCCTTATCTCATAGTGACATCTCTGCTCTAAAAATGGGAACTGGGGAAGGTGGTAGTCCCCTGTCTTTTCAGATTGCCTCTCCTGATATGGAAACTCTGCCCTATAAGTAAGCTGGGTCAGGGATGATCAGGTTCCCAATATTCTCAGCTGCTGTTCCTGGAGTAAATTTCCCTTCCTACACAAAAGAGCAGGGTGATTTAACGGACCCTCAGTCCTCTAACAACGCTCAGTAGGAAGAGAGATTCTGCAACATAGGGATGGGGAGGGATGAGAACCCTGATGACTTTTCCCTTCTAAGTTGAAATCATAACACTAGATTGCATTCTGGGCAGGAAAAAGAACCCTGAATCTTGGCTTATCCACTCAGAGTAAAGCACCCCAAGTAGAGTTCCCATAAAACTTGGATGATTGGATGAAGGGTAAGGAAGAAGGCCATGGCTCAAATGCCATAGTCTCTTATTCATCTTACGCAGGTAGAGCAGATTTCCTTTAGTGGATGTTTATTCATCTGCTGTATGCCCCTAGAACAATTTCAAGAGATTTTAAATATTTTTTTAAATATTTTTTTTCCAGTTAAATGACTATTTTGTTGAAAAGAGAGATTACTGCACTCCTCATGTCATCATTTCTGAATCCTCAGGAATGATTTTTCCTAGATTTTATGTGTCTGGTCCAAACACCCAGTGATGTTCTGAATCTCCATTATTTGTAAATGTTTTCAATTTCAAGCCCTTATTGTGTTGCCTGTTGTTTTTTGTTAGTTTTCTAAATTTAATCAAATGTAGCACAATGATATTAGAATTTATAGGGCTGCATTTAATCTAAAATTCAAGATATTTTATCAGCATGGGTTAGCTTGGAGCATTTTTCTTGCATATATTAATAAAATCTTTTTTGTGTCCTTGTTAGAAAAGATACACTTTGCTTCTGAAGAACAGTTGGATTTTGGTAAAAAACGTTTGACAAAAATGTCCTGTTGAATGACTGCTGAGAAAATTGACTTTAGAACCTTAGAAATGTTTTGTGTTTGAATTCAGAAAGCATCCTCAACTAAAATGGTCTTCACATTTCCAGTTCCTTTAAGATCCTCAACTATTACTGTTTATTAATGAGATTCTATGAAACCTAGTAGTATCATAGATAACACTATGATTCTTCTTCGTCGGTTTTTACGATAGAACTTCAGTGTTTTTATTGCTTGCCTTCCTTTCTTCTTAAAAGGCCTTCTTTATAAGTTGCTTTCTATAGTTTATATACTCTAATTGTCTACATTTTTGTAAATATACTCAGGTAGTTGTAGTAGAAAAATACTTACTATTGACATCAAAGTTATATTATGCATCTAAACACACATTATTTTTCTGAGTGCAGTGGGAATTTTCTGGGTCAGAAAATGGAGAAAGTAGCATCTGGAGAAAAGTATGATGCAATAATGCAAAGAGGGAATGTTGCAATGTGAGAAATATGGGAAGAACATGAGGCCAGAGAAGTAGGGAAGAAGCAGAACAGTGAAGGGACTTGAATTTAATTTTATATATCAACTTTATTAATCTTTTATTTTATATCCAATGCCTGTTTCTTTTTAATGAAATATTTTCTATTTGTTTTTTTAATTATGTTTTATATTTAAGTTCCTAATCCGATTGGAGTTGATTATTGAAGTGAATATACAATTTTCTCTTTTCATGTATAACCATTTTCCTACTTTCAGTTAAAGAACACTCCCTCTTTTCTACACTTATTGCACCTGCTACCTCTGTCATATGCCAAACTCCATACATCTGTGATTCTGTTTCTTTGTATTTTGTTTCATTGGTCAATTTACATATCCTTGCACTAATACCACACTATGCTAATTACAACAGCTTGAGAGTATTAGATATGACAAGTGTCTCTTGCCTGCACATCACAGAAGTACCCAGGTAATTCTTTTCCACAGAACTTTTAAAATGATCTTTGAAAGTTGTACAAAAAGCTGAATAAAGTCTTAATTAGAATAGTTCTTTATTTTAACCTTGATTTTTAATAATTAATGTTTCTATCATTTTATTTCCTTGCTCTTGTCATACGTGGTTAATATCTCCCCTTATTGTTTTATTCTATTAGTGTGATTTTAAATTTTTGGTGAATCTGTTCTAATATTTCTAATTCTGTCAAACTGCATACTCTAATGTGCTGTTTTTTTTTTTAAATTTCTTAAATGTCTTTTTATTTTAGTCTGTAAGCTTCCCCTGCTCAGAAATATCAGTAATTCTGACAATGCGTACATTATTTGTCTCCAAAACCCCAGAGAGTGTAGGGGGGAGAATGGGTGAGCCCTGTGGTAGACAAACAAATCAGCAGAAAATCACAGCCACCTCTCACCTACAAAACAACTTCTCAAATAAAGGTTTCATCTTTTCTCCCTAAGGAGAATTAATATCAGGGGAGACACTTCCTAGGTTATAATTTAATAGGTCTTGGATTTTGGAACCGGAGGGATGAGAAAGGGGCTGCTCTTAGCTATTTTGTCCTCCCCAGTCTTTCTCAGCACTTCATAAAGTTAGAGCTTCTGTAACTACTGAATTTACTCCTGAGAACTTCTATACCAGAGCTCTGGGTCATCACAGGTTTGGGAGATAGGCATCGTTCATCTCAAGGTACTGGAAAGGGAGAATAAATAAAAGAACTCTAACATTTACTTTCTTACTACATTCTCCCACAGCGTCCCTGGTTGTCTGGTTCTCCAGGACAAAGCCTTCACCTGCCCACCCCCTACACACACACCAATTCAAATCAATCCCTATCATCCCAGGTCCCTGTATTTCCCATTCCATATGGGTCTTTCCTTTTTCTGTTTATTCTTTACTCAATTCTCAATAACTATATGGATATTACCATTTATTTATCACTTCTTCCTACCTTTTCACTCCATGGTGCTGCTCATTATAGTCATGGTTCAGTAAATGCCCTCTTGAGCCTGCTGCTCTCAATTTGCTTCTGCAGATCTGGCCAGGCTTTCTTCTTTAACACCATTTCCATAAGCGGCAAATGAACAACATGGCTTTTCTAAATTTCATATTTCTGAAATTACATAAACTACACTTCTTTCTCTTTCTTTCTTTTTTTTATTCATTAAGAGATTTCTCTTTGCCATAAACCCTACTGAACCACATTTCCGAGATTGAATTCACTGATAAGTCATCTATGAGTTCTATTCAGGCTGAAAACATGTCTGAATTATTATTGTATATTCAATGCTTATATTTACAAAACAAGATTTTAGGAAAGTACGATCAAAATATATTTTTCCACACTTCTGTCCCTGATTCCTTCTTGTACTAATTCTATCAACAATATTCTAACTCTATTACAACAAACAAAAAAACCTCTAAATGATGGAAAATAATGATGAAATTAGGAATATTAAAACATTTTACTGCTCCACATCTCCATTTGTCGATAATTTTGAAAAAAAAGGGGGGGGGGGCAAGGTGGACAGCATGAATCAAATCAGCTTCCTTTCTAGCCTTGTTCTAGAATGTCTTACTATACTGCCAAGGATGGGATGCTAAACATTCCATTTCACAGACATCCTTGCAGTGAAGATTCTGGATTTCTATAAATCCAATGTCATTTCAAGATTTGAAAGCAGAAGACAGGTATAGGCCATTTATTAGTTTCCTAGGGCTACCATAACAGTACCAAAAACTGAATGTGTTAAAGTAACAAAAATGTATCATATCACAGTCCAAAATCAAGGTGTCAGCAGGACCAGGCTCCTTCAGAAGTCTATAGGGAAGAATCCTTTCTTGACTCTTCCTAGCTTCTAGTGGTGCCTGTCATTCTATGTGTCCCTTGGCTGGTAACAACATTACTCCAATCTCTGCCTCCATCTTCACATGGCATTTTCCCTCTGTCTTTACCATTGTCTTCCTTCTGTGTATGTCTGTGTATGTATGTATCTAAATATTCTCTTTTGATAAAGACAACAGTTTTGTTGGATTAAGATCCACCCTAATGACCTCACCTCAATTTCACTACCTCCATAAATACTTTATTTCCAGATAACCTCACAGTTTTATGTACTAGGGTTCAGGACTTCAACCTATCTTTTTTGCGAGGTAAAATTCCACCTATCTTCCTGACAGTTTTGGCTGGTTTTAACAAGCAAATAAGGTTCTTCTATCACACCTCTACACCCAGCCAGTTTGTTAGTATTGAGAGGAAGTTCCAGCAGTGACTTCCAAATCCTGGGATCATAATTATAGGCGAGTGTTCTTAAAATCAAAAAATTCAGTTGCAGCCTCAAAGGCAATAGGTCTTATGGCAAGTGGTCATATAGCATTCTAGAAATCACTTCTGTAGGCCCAGCCTAAATCTTGCTCATATTTACTTAACTTTTATGTATACATAACTCCCTGTATTAAATAGTTTTATGCTTAAAATGCCTTGAACATTTTCTCTTACCCCAACAAGTCCTGACAGATATACACATCAAATTTTTCATTATCTTAAAATTCATTTTAGACATGCATTATACCACCAAGAGTGCTTTTGTGGCTCCTTTAATGTTGTGTAATATGATGAGTGGGTAACCTATATGTTTGGTGCTGTCTGTACTGAAGCCATATAGCAGCAGCTGAATTTTTTTCAAAAGCCAAGTTCAAGAAGAACTACCACTTGACTTGTATCATTAAGATCATGTCTGAGACAATTAACAGTTTTAAGTGACTACAAGACACATCTTACACACAAGAATACATTTGGTCACCCTAGCAGCATTTGGAAATGCATATTTCATTTGACAGCATTTGCAAAACCCTTTTATCACTTCAAAATAACTTGTGGAATGTACAAACTTCCAAATGTTAAAAGTTAGTCTTACAAATTTTTTGTATGTAAAAGTACAACTTGGCTTATATATAAAAATAAAGTTGTAGTCCATATTGATTTAGTTGTCATATATTCTCAAAATCAATCATGAAAATTCCTGGTCTTACAGTCTTCACCAAACTTTTGAGGTTGTGAAGGAGATTTTGCCACAAAACTAGAAACTAACAGGAATTTAATTGTTATAGTATTTTTAAATGTTATTATACTTTAATAGTATTATTATGCCAAGAAGTGTTGTGGCACAATTTTTGTGGGCTTATGTTTCCTTATTTGGTTTTCTATAGTCAATATCTTTATTTGCATACACAGGAAAAATGTTATTTGTTTAAATAATCCGGAAGAGTAAAGAAGGTCTTTGCTCAACTATCTTGTTCTACATGTTTTCTCTGACTGACTGTAAAACTCCACTGACATATTATTACATATGTCATTGTGAAAAAATATGAACATATAATTTAGAAAAATGTAAGCCCATCTTTCAGACCCTTTGTCAATCTCTCAAGTTCATACTACTACAATGAATCAAAGTTCTAACTCCCATCTGATTCCAGGCTATTACATTTGCTCTTATTTTTCTTTGTCTTTTGTCATATGAGAAAACAGAAAAATTAACTTGAATTTCACTGTTGGAGCAAATGATCAGGGTCCAATCTCATTCCCAGCCCATTGAGGCCTTATCTAAAGACAGATATGGATCAACCAATCTCCTGATTAGGAAACATTAAGTGAAAATACACAAGGATAGAACTCTTCTCCCATCTTTTATGAAAATGGAATCCTGCCCCCACCAATTCCCACCCAATAACAGAAATGCCTTTTGCTTTATATGTATTTTCAAGTGTTACAGAAAGAAAATACATATACTAAGAATTAAAAATTCTTATCATTATGTTGTATTTATACTGATAGAAATAAATTTAACACAGATTTAATTCAGATCAGAAGTCTAATTTTCTAAATAAAAATAAAATGTATGAATGTATTTTACACAAATAAAAGATGACAGCTAGCCAAGTGAAATACATAGCACCTGGCACGTATAAAGGATAAAACAGGATACAGGTAGTTTTGAGGAAATCTGAACAACAAACAACTGAAAATAGCAAGAAAATTGAAAAATATCATCAGTGTTAGAAAACATACATAAAAGTTATTTCAAAGCAAGATGGCAAAATATAATCAGACTAAATATTGTAAACTATGAATTCCATAGTTCTGTAGGAATTACTGAGATTCCTCATTTCAGAGCAGGAAGATTTCTTTTGTCTTACTCTGAAAAAAAGAATGGTCCTAAAGAATGTGTGTTGCTTATTTCAAACATCAATTCTAAGATATCAACATCCAGTCACACAATAAATTACATAGAAGTATACATAACATATATTCACAGAAAACACTGAGAAAGTTCTGGGCAAGTCTGCTTTGTAGCTCAGAACTGGGAAAAGGTACAGCAGCCACTGTGAGAGGGGTAGGGGAGAGCACAAAAGATGAGTTGCAAGAACTGGGAATATGTTAGTGAAAGGTCATTACACTCCAGGCGAAGCATTGCTTGAAATAATAAGGAAATATTACAGTGAATCTATGCTTATAAGTTTGACAAAGTAGCTAAAATGGACCAAATCCTTTCTGGATATATACTAACCAAAGCTCTCTTAGGAAGAAAATGATAACGTCAATAGCACTGCATTACTAAAGAAATGTATTTCATAATTTGATAATTTCAAACAAAGTAAACTCCATAGCCAGGTGGTGTTACTAGCAAATTCTACCAAACATTTCAGAAAGGAAAAAAATACCAATCTATACAAACTCTTGAAGATTTGAAAATCAATCAAGTCTACTCTATTAACTGCCTAAAGTAGAAAAATCACATGATTATTTCAATAGAGAGAAAAAAAGAATGTGACAAAATTTAACATTCATTCCTGATAACAATTCAGTAAATGGGACTTCCCTGGTGGCGCAGTGGTTGAGAGTCCACCTGCCAATGCAGGGGACATAGGTTTGAGCCCCAGTCTGGGAAGATCGCAGATGCCGCGGAGCAACTAAGCCCGTGCACCACAACTACCGAGCCTGCGCTCTAGAGCCCACAAGCCACAACTACTGAGCCCATGCGCCACAACTACTGAAGGCTGCACACCTAGAGCCCGTGCTCCGCAACAAGAGAAGCCACCGTAACGAGAAGCCTGCGCACCGCAATGAAGAGTAGCCCCTGCTTGCCGCAACTAGAGAAAGCCCATGCACAGCAACAAAGACCCAATGCAGCCAAAAATAAATAAATTAGTTATTTTTAAAATTCAGTAAATGATGAATGATAAAAGAACATCTACATAAAACCTACAAATAATATCATATGTAATGGTAAAAGACTCAATGCTTTTCCCATAAGATTGGGAACAAAGAAAAGATGTCCTTTCTCAGCACTCCTGTCCAAAACTATAATGTAAATCCTAGCTAATATAATATGGCAAGGAAAACAAATAAAAGTATATATATTGGAAAGGAAGAAATTAAACTCTACCTATCCACAGATGACATATTCATCTATAGAGAAAAGCCCAAAGAACTTACAAATAAACCCCTAGAAATAATATGTGAGCTAAGCAAAGGCACAGGATATAAGGTAAATAGGCAAAAATCCACTATATTTCTATGTACTAGCAATGAACATTTGGAATCTTAAATTTTAAAATACCACTTAAAATTCCACCAAAATCGAAATACTTACATTGTAACCTATCAAATCCATGTTCAGGCCCTGTATGATGAAAACTATAAAACACTGGAGGAAAAAAAAAAAGATGGAAACTTAAGTAAATGGAGAGATATATTGTGTTCCTGGATTGGAAAACTAAATATTGATATGACATCAATTCTTTCCAATTTGATAAAATAGATATCAACTAGCTGATTCTAAAATGTACACAGAAATGCAAAGGAAATACAAATATTTTCGACAAAGGACAACAAATTAGGATGGCTCATACTACCTGATATCAAGACTTACCATAAAACTACAGTAATCAGGAAATTGTGGTTTGGCAAAAGAATTAGCACAAAAATCAATGGAACTGAATAGAGAGTCCATAAATAGATCCACACAGGTATAGTCAACTGAGTTATGACCAAGATACAAAAGCAACTCACTGAAGAAAGAATAATCTTTTCAACAAATGGCATCAGAACAATTACAGATCCACATGCACAAAAATAAACCTCAAACACACCTCAAATGTTTTACACAAAATAACTCAAAATGGACATAAATGTAAAATGTAAAACTATAAAACACCTACAAGAAAACATAGGAAAATATCTTCATGAACTTGAATTTAGCAAAAATTTTTAGATATACACCAAAAACAGAGTACGTATGAGAAAAATTGATAAATTGTACTTATCAAAATTATAATCATTTGCTCAATGAAATGCACTGTTAACAGAATGAAAGGCAAGCTGTAGATTGGCAGAAAATATCTGAAAACTGCATATCTGATAAAAGACTTATATTAATAATATATAAAGAACTCTCAAAACTCAACAGTAAGAAAACATCCCAATAAAATGGACAAAAGTTCTGAAAAGACATTTAAACACAGAAGCTATACAGATGGTGATAAGCACATAGCAAGATGCTCATCATCACTAGCCATTAGGGAAATGCAAATTGAAATCCCAATGAGATAATAACTGCACACATATTACAATGACCATGTTTACAAAAAGTGCCAGTCAGGATGCAGAACAAATGGAACTATCATTCCTTGTTAGTGGTCAGGCAAAATGATACAGACACTTTAGAAAATAGTTTGGCTTTTTTTTTTTTTTTTTTTTTTTTTTAACAAATTAAGCATACACTTGCCCTACAATCCAGCAATCCTACTCCTAGTCATTTACCCAAATGAAATGAAAACTTACGTTCATACAAAAGCCTTTAGGTGAACATTTATAGAAGGTTCATCCTTAATCACAGAATCCTGGAAAGAACCCTGAGGTACTTCAACAAGTGAATGATAAGCAAACAATTCCATATAATAGAACACTACACGACAATGAAAAGAATAACTGATTCATGAATTAAGTGAATTTTGCTAAGTGAAAGTGGGAAGACCCCCAAATCTACATATTGTATGATCCTACTTTTGTAAATTTTAGAAAAGCCAAAACTATTGAGACTTAGATCACTGCTGTTAGGGGTTGTATGGAGAATGAGTTGACTAAAAAGGGGCAGCAAAAGAAAACTTTTGGGGTGATGAAACTGTTCTCTCTGGCATTCTCTGCATTTTTCAGAAACCACAGAACTGTATACGACAAACAGTGAATTTTGCTGCCTTCAAATTTTAAAATACCAACCAGACTGTGAGGAGAACTACAGATGGAATGTGAACTGTGACAAATGCAACAAAATGTAATTCAAATGAATGACATAACTACACTGAAATGGTTGGGGAGAAATGAGTTAACCTAAGTGACTTTGAAAATCATTGTTTTGACTGGATATTACAATACTAAAGACAAAAAGGGACTGTATACAAACACTGTGGCAACTTGTTTTTCACAGTGGTATGAATCAGTAATTCTGAAACTAGATTTCAGAACCAGTTTAACCTACGTATACTAGGCTAAATAATAGTTATAGGTAAATATATTAAGATATTAACAGCCAAGTTTCTCACTGTTGGAGGAAGAAGTTACAAGTAAGCAAAGGTGGAATGCTAAAGTGGATCCTGAGTTGCTAGATTGAAGTTAGAGGTATCAGTGTGAACTCATGGAGTTTTGGGGAGATTATTTTTTAACACCTATTCAGATAGATTGACACATTAATAAATATATACGTGGTATGTATATGTAGTTTGGTAGACATACAGATAGAACAATGATACCTCAACAGCAATATGCACACTTAGCACCTAGTTCTTTGTTTATAAATACTATTTTCCAATAAAGGAAATCAGGCTCCTTAGAGAAATAGTTGATTCCAGAGCTAGAGCAAAGAAAATCCAACATAATCCCGAAACATCCAGTGGTCTAAAAAGTAAGGAAGTGCTCGAAAAAGGGGGAAGAGAATGAGAATATATGAAGAGGACACAGGGGCCAACCTGTAAGAGCACCTGAGGGCCCAAACTGGAAAATTTTTAGCAAAAATATAAATAACAATAGTATTGGATCATGATCAAAGATTAAGTATCCATGAGACAATAATGATATAAATAAATGACTGAGGTAATAAATTAAGGGGTGAACAGGAACAGCTCTTCCTTACAGAAGTATTCCAATTAATAAATGTAGAAGGAATTAGGAAAATCAAACATTACCTATAGAACAAGATCTACTGATGAAAGTTTAAGAACAAGATATTCACATAGTCTCAAAGCCTGTCCTCCACATATTTACTAATTATAAAGAAAAAATTGGTAACTTTACAACGGAGGAACCTGGAAGACACCAACTTAACTAAGTGATCAAGGTTAACATAACCAGTAATAAATCCTATCAACATTATGGAACCCTTGATATACTGCATTAAGAAAGTGACATCACCTCTGTATACTGCCTGTGAAAAATGCATAACATAAGCCTAATTATTTTTACAAAATCAGGCTAATCCAAACTGAGAAACATTCTACACCTGATCACTACTCTTCAAAACTTTTAGGTTCATTGAAGTCAAGGAAAGACTGAGGAACTGTCAGGTACTAGGGGAACAAAAGAGATATGACTACTAAGTGTAATAAGGGATCCCAGATTTAATCCCAAGACATTAAAAGGGATATTAAGTGAAAAACTGGTGAAAATCAAATAAAGCATGTAATTTAGAAAATAGTATTGATAATTGTGCTGTGGTTATATAAGATGTTAGCCTGAGGGAAAGCTGGGTGAAGAGTAAATAGGAACTCTCTATACTATTTTTGCAATTCATTCATAAATCTAAATTATTTCAAAACAAAAAGGTGGGTTTTTTTAATTATATGAACTGGAATTCCAGGTACAGTAAGGGGGAAAAACTATTATAAGCAAAAATCTAAAACCTAGAATCTGTCTTCTAGAATAGCCAAGAGTTCCTAAATCCTGAACCCTGAGGTGTGTGGACTGGATCTCATTAATTCTGTAACTATTGGATTCTCCATAACTATCTTGGATTTTCCCTGCCCTAGTTCTGGAATCACTTTTTCAAGGACCCTAGTTCCTTTTATTGGAGATGGTATTGATAACCCAAGAACTAGATTCTGGGTATGCTTATTGCTACCGGGGTATTATTGCTCTCAGCAGACAAAACTAGGAAATGTATATTTTTCAATATTAGCCTCACAACACAAAAGTAACCATAAGCCTGGAGGATATGTTCTCCAAGTCAAGAGTCTGAAGAAATACTAGATGTTTTTCTATTGGTGGCCAACCAAGAGCAGCAAAGGAATGGGACAACACATATTTGTTTTAAATAAATAAATAAATAAATAAGGACTGGAAAAAATAAATATGAGAATGATAAAAGATATAAAATTAAACAAAAGAAGAAAGGCAAACCACTACTATTACATCCCAGAAAAGTATACATAGGCAGAAATAAGTCATATTCTAACAATACATAAGTTTAATATTCACCAGCTCCTATCCCCAAACTTCAGTGAACCTATGTTGCTTTCCAACTTAAGACCAAGTTCTTCAGCCGGATATTCAGAACATTTCCTGATATGATCTCAGTGTTTTCACTATTGTCTCCCAAGGCTTCCTTGTCCATGCATCGTACCCTAGGCACCCTGGACTAAGCCCTGTGTCTCTTGCCTTTCCGCCCTTACTTGTACTGTTCCCTCTACATGGAAGCTGCTCTGCTGATCAATAAACAACTCATACTTCAAGTCCACACCAGATACCCTCTCTTTTCTGAAGTCTATACTGTTTTCTCTAAATTAATGTGATCTCTTCCTCCTTTGAACTCTCTAAGCAGTTTCCTTCCATTCATGTTCTAACCTGTGCTCTTGTCATTTGTATCTTGCCCGGCCCCACCAAACAATATATATTTCTTTAGAGACAGGAAAGGACTCTTACCTACTCATCTTGACCTCTCCAGAGGGATCAGTATCATTTTTACCACATAAGTGTTCCTTCAATAGGTAATTGTGGAATAATTTAATGAAATATCCAAAACTGTACTCAAGCTGGAAAAAATTTACAAAGTAATGAATTTTTCTACCATAGATTCCCTCACTCCAAAACAGTCTTAGATTTTCTTGATCATAATTTTTGGGCAAGGGAAGATCACATTATCATTTCAGTGAGCATGGTTCTCTCCCCAGCAAATTCTAGTGGGAGTCACTAATTCTGTTGCTAGGGGAATTGCTAGACAAACTTCAGAGCAGAAGGGCCCAGCGGGGGAAGCTTGCTGACGACTCCAATAACCACAGCAGGAGTTGTTTTCTTTTCCCTCTGTTCCTGGAGAGAGAGTACTGTGGAGTGGAGAAAAAGAAAAACGGCTCTAGCATGTGATCCAAACTAAGAGGATTTGTCCCTACCTCCCCCCCCAAGGCCAAGGGAGATGGGTGAACCTTCTTTGATGCAGAAGGGGAGGCTGGGGCCTATCTGACAGGAAGAAGCTTCAGAGAGGGGTCAAGGTGCTAGCTAAGAGGATTTTACCGTCTCATTCTGTCTCGGTTTTGTGCCAAGAGAATTGGTGGGAGGGTGAGTAGACCGAGCAGGGCCCTTGTGAAGAGTCTGTAGTGGGCACACACTGCTATGGGGCAGTGTTACTGGCGAGACACCCAGCCTGCTTCCTCTGGAGATTAAAAAGGGGGCCCAGAAAAGAGCCCATGGCTCTGCTCCCTTCTCAGCAAGAACCACGCTCATCTTTCTTCCCCTCTGAGACCTTAGTCACCCCAAGGACATGTCACAGGAGGCATAATCCAGGGCTCAGTCCTGCATGGGGACAAGGAGCCTCTAGAGGACTTCTGTTCTTGCCTCTATCCTTCTTCTGTACCAGGGACCATATTGCTAATTGTCATTTTTTAAACCTCTTTTATCTGGAATATTACAAATGTATGGAAAAGTACATAAAGCATAAATGTGTAATTTAATGAACTGTAAATTAGACACCTGTTTAACTTTTGTCCAAGTCAAGAAATTGAATATTAACAGGATTCCAGAAGCCCTCAGCATGCTCCTTCTCAAACAAAATCCTTTCCTCCTTCACAGTATAAATACACTGAATTTTATGGAATTCAATTTCTGCATATTTATCAAATAGTTTTACTGAATTGTACACTCCTAAACAATGTAGTTTAATTTTACCTGTTTTTTGAAGTTTATATAAAAAGAATAATAAAATATTTATTTTACTATGTTGGCTTCTTTAATTCAATATTATGTCTTATGATTCATTCCTGTTGTATGTATCTATAATTCATCATGTTCATTGTATGTCTATAATACAGTTTATTCATACTATTCTTTTACTTCTTTTTTTTGTGTGTGTGTGGTATGCAGGCCTCTCACTGTCATGGCCTCTCCCGTTGCGGAGCACAGGCTCCGGACGCGCAGGCCCAGCAGCCATGGCTCACGGGCCCAGCCGCTCTGCAGCAATTTTTTCTTTTTTCAAATTCATACTATTCCTAATGGACATTTGGGCATTTCTTTGCTTAGTTTTTTAAAGAGGAATACATAAGGCTACATATTCATCACTAACTGTCCAAGTACACAGTTATATACTTCTGAATCAAGACCTTCAGGACTTAGATATCAGAGCTCTGTATGAGGTGTATATGTCTATGTGCACTAACCTTACAAGGTTTTGTTGTATTTTACATGTGTGAGATAAGGTACTACATGGGAGGAAGAGCACATACTCTAAGGAGTTCTCTCAGAGCTATTCCCATCATTATACTCCTAAAACAGGTGTTCCCGGCCTACATGCAAAAATAAAGATTGAAACATAGGTTACATCTATTTTTTACAAGACCTAACTAAACACCAGAGAGGCATGTATTATACTGCAGAACCACTGCTAACTTTTAACACATTTTATATTATACATTGTTATTTTAAGCTTCACTTCTGTTTCCAAAACTTGTTTTAGCAATTTTTTTCTCTCACAAGTTACCTTTTAATGAAAGGGTTGATATAGGAGGATCTAATGGCAAATTAGATGTACGCAGACTTTCTGGAGCTTTTGATATAGTCTCTTCTCTAAGGCCTTACTAAAGAAATTTAGTAAATGCACAGGTGGTGTCTCTTCTGAAGGATGTAGGGCCTAGTTGAGAAGAAATGCAAGACAGTTCAGCTAGGAAAAGGGACTCATACTCTAGGGATTAATGTTGTGATTAGGTCATAAGAATTTAATAGAAAAGAATGGCCTGTTTGTCACTCCACCTAGACCAAAGGGTTTAAATTGTCAGTGAGTTCTCTAGTTCAGACTGTTTCCCAGCAATAAGTGATGTTTATACTTTGGACCCTTGTATTAGTCAGAGGCCTTTCTGTTACAGGTGAGAAAGTCTACCTCAAAATATTTGAGGTAAACAAGGAGATTTAACTGTATATACTATGAGGAAATTCAGCAGTGTCCCCAACTGACCAAGAAGTATCCTCACATTGATTCAGTCTCAAGTGGTGTTCTGATTTCACTCCTTTTTTCATCTCCATGTCCATACATCTCCCTTATTTTATCTCTCTGCTTCTCTCCAGTTCTCTCTGATTCTCCTCTGTTGCACACAGATTTTCTCCACATAACAGAATGGTAACTGAAAGACACCATAGACTATGTCCCTATGTCCAACACAAAACTCCTGAGGAGGCTTCTGACTGGTCCATCCTGGGACACATTTCCCATGCCAGCAGTCAGAATTAGTATAAGATACAGAAATCAGGAATTTCCTGGTGATCCAGTGGTTAGGACTCAGCACTTTCACTGTCGAGGGGCCCGGGTTCAATCCCTGGTCAAGAAACTAGGATTTCACAAGCTGCGGAGTGGCCAAAAAAAAAAGACACAGATATACTAGCTCCTCCACAAAAAGGAGGGAAGGAGTCACCAAAGAAAATAGAAGGGTGTGCACTTAATTTAACCTTAACTAAATAGAGGTCTGGCTTTTGCCTTCAGCATCTGGGAGATAATCTCTAAATCCTTAAAATGTCATGCCTGACAAGAATGTCTATGTTTGCCTGTGGGCCCTGGGCTGAGCAGATAGTAACAACGTGATGCAGGGTCAGGCATCGGAGCCACACCAACAATGTGACTTGGGGTGGGTACTTATTTTTTGCGGTACACGGGCCCCTCACTGCTGTGGCCTCTCCTGTTGTGAAGTACAGGCTCCAGACACACAGGCTCAGTGGCCATGGTTCATGGGCCTAGCCACTCCACGGCATGTGGGATCCTCCCGGACTGGGGCACGAACCTGTGTCCCCTGCATCGGCAGGCAGACTCTCAACCACTGTGCCACCAGGGAAGCCCAGGGTGGGTACTTTGAGTCACACGGCTTGAGCCCCTGAGGTCAGCCATGTGGGAAGTCAAGCATTCCCACAAGATGGAGCCCTAATAAAGACACCAGACACCAAGACTCAGGTGAGTTTCTCTGACTGGTAATACTCCATGTGTACTGTCACACCTTAATGCCAGAAAAGTAACTCGGTCCTGACTGCACAGGGAGAAGGTGCCTGAAAGGTATGTGCTTGATCTCTGCCTTATCCATCTCTTCCCTCAGCTGATTTTGATCTGTATCTTCTCCCCGTACAGTAAGTCCCCTATATACAAACCTTCAAGTTGCAAACTTTCAAAGATGCGAATGTGCATTTGCATGTCCAATCATGTAAGTTAGTTCATGTGTCTTGTATACACTGTCACATGCACGCATCTTCTACAAGTGGTTGTGCTTTTGTGTACTTTACTGTACAGTACTGTATAGAGTACAGTAGTATAGTATCTTTATTACAAGCCCAGGATATGATTGAGTGAAATTGCAGCTTGCCCTCTGTCCCCTATTGCTGACCCTTCATCAGCTCTACCTTCTTCCACCTCCTCTCCCTCCTCCAGCCAGTAACTCTTCTTGCCTGTTCACTCCATGCCAGCCCCTGTAAGCCAGCTGTTGTGCTGTACTACTGTATTTTTCAAGGTACTGTACTGTAAAATTTTAAATGTTTATTTTTGTGTTTGTTTACTTTTTATGTATTATTTGTGTGAAATACAGTACTATATAGCCTATTGTGTTAGTTAGGTACCTAGGCTAACTTTGTTGGACTTACGAACAAATTGGACTTAGGAATGCACTTTTGGAACGGAACTTGTTCATATGTAGGGGACTTACTGTAACAAACTGTAACTGTGAGTATACAGCTTTCAGTGAGTTTGAGTCTAATGAATTACTGAAACAGAGTGTGGTTTGGGGAAGCCCTCCGGAAACTTACAATTGGTGACAGAGGTGAGGATAGTCTTATGAACTCTTTTTCCTCTTACTTCACACTTGGCAAAACTCCCTCAGTAAGAGATAGAGTGAAAATATTCTGAGTAGTCAAACACTATAATTAACATACACAAATAGTCCACCAATGAAGTTTCACAAGTTTCCCTCTAAATCCTTGATTTCAGAAATACCCTTAATTCACATCATTGCTAGAAGAGGGGAACACTCATATTTCCTAGACAAACAAGTCCTGCAAAGTGTTGGGGAAAGAGCTGCACCTTTCTGAGCAGGGACCTTAGCCTTAGATAAAATTGGGGATACATAAAATACTGATGTGTCTAGTTAAAATACCTTGGGATATGAACAGATGAGATACTGATCACGTATTTATTAATGAAGATTGAGGAAGGAAGAAGAATTGAAAACACATGTTCATATTTTCTTGTTTAACATTCACTTCTGACTTGACTTCATGTAACTAAGTCACTGTATTAGAAAAATTCAAAAACCATCATTCCACTGAAATGGTATAAAAAAAGGCAAATAAATCCTCCCATTTGTGGGACTAATGTAGGAAAATGGAATGTGGAAACTAATAAATCTTCCCTTTAGTAAACCATCTGATAAAGACATAGTACTTTAAGAAAACAAACTTTAGCACTATTAGGTATAAAAAGCTGAATGCAAGTTACAAGCAGTAATAAGGACCCTTGTACTCAGAGCAGCGTGTGACAAAACTGCATCATGCACAAAGGAAAGAATAATCATAGTTTAGAACATTGGAAGAAGAAAAAAGAGAAAGTCTACAGAACCAATGACTGTTCTCTTGAATTTTCTTAATAAGGGTTACCATTTTAGTTAAGAAACACTAAAATTTGAAAAGTATTCAATTTTGCTAAAAAGTATCTACATTTGCTTAAATTATCTGTGTAGTAAAATATATGCAGTTCTCATTTCAGAGTTGTCCTTTATAAAGTTATAAATTAAACTATTTTCCTGCCACCACCATACAAATACACTGTATTTATTCAGCTCCAAAGTGCATTATTTTTTTCACATTTCAATGTTATAATTATAATCTGCTTCCTGATTTTAAAAAACTTATTTTTTTTTTCTGAAAAGCTGTTATCAACCCAATGGCTTTTATTATAGTCAATGGCAAGGAAATATTTATAGTGAATTAGTGAAGCCCAGTAAATTGTTAAGGACATGAATCAGGTACCCAGTAAGCAGAATACTGTTCAAGGGCTACACCTGATGCAATACCATTTTACATATGTTAATACCTGGGGATACTCCTCATCACAGAAAAATAAGCTGAATGAGCAATGCAATTTTTTTTTTTTTTTTTAAATCTTGGGTACTGGTAACTTGAAACATAAAATTTAAAACTTCTTGAGTTGAACAATTAGAACCTTGCTTGTCTCACTCAATGTGGTCCCGTGGTGGTCTCACTAATTTCTATAGCTTCGCCTCCCACTAGGTAGTAAAGATTGCCAAATCATGACTCTCCAGTCCAGAGATCCAGAACTATATATCCAATTTTCAATCAGGTGTTTCATTCACTCACTTATAAAATTTAAGAATCCACTATGTCCTACAGGCAAATGAAACTTAACACATCCAAAACTAACTATATATATAAATTTTTAATAGCCAGCCCTCTATATTCTCTACTCTGATTAGTATTATTTTGGAATTAGATAAAAGCAATAAAGTTATCACATTCTTTCAACCACTTAACTATTTTAAAGTCATCACCTTAAGATATCTCATATGCATCCTATACTTTCTTTTATTGCTTCCACCTAAGTGAAGGTCCTACTATGGTCTGAATGTTTGTACCCCCCCAAAATTCATAATGTTGAACCCTAATCCCCAATGTGATAGTAATTTGGAAGTGAGGCCTTTGGGATGTGATTAGGTTGTGACGATGCAGCTTCAGTATGAATGCAAGATGCATTCATGAATCTCATGAATGGGATTCGTGCCCTTATAATAGAAACCCCAGAAAGATCCCTCACCCCTTCCACCAGGTGAAGACCCAGAGAAAAGACACAGTCTATAAAGCAAGAAGTGGGCCTCAGCCAAGTACTGAATATGTAAGCACCTGATCTTAGACTTCCTAGCCACCAAAACTGTGAGAAATAAATGTCTGTTGTTTATAAGCCAACCAGGTTATGATGTTTTAATTGTAACAGTCCCAAAGAGACTAAGACAGGTCCTCATCATGTCTTTTATGAACAACAGAAGTCACATCCTGACTTGTCTCTCTATCCTTTATTTATACTAAATTTACATTAAAAATCCATGAATTTCCTTGCCTCAGTAATTGCCACTACTATACTGTGCACCAGTCAGACTCACCTGTATTAACTCATAAATCTGCCCAAATGCACTCATTATATAGACATTATTATTATTTCCAATTTCCAGGTGGGAAAACCAAAGGTCATGGGACTTAAATCACTAACAAGTGGAAAATTCAGAATTAGAAACCAAATCTTTTTCATCCCAAACCAGGGTCTATTGTATTATGCTGCGTAGCCTCCTAGATAAGTCACTGTCAAACAGATAAAAAAAGAGGAAGGGGAGGATGAGACTGATGTTTCCTTTCTCATAGGAGGGCAAGGGTTTTCGAAAGGGCAAGTTGAGAAGTGGTACAAGTACACTTAAGAACACAATTACTTGAGGGTATAATTTGGTGAGGTCCATGGAATAAGGTGGCAGGAGAGGTACACTCGTGGAACATTTCATTGCACAAGTCACATGATATGAAACTGCCCAGTGTTGAGACTGATGAGAGAAGGGCATGGCAGTGGGTATGTCTGTTATCAATGGAATGCTTTTTTAATCAGGCACTGGTATCATTGGGCATGCCTGTAATACATAAAGGAGAAGAAAAATATGCTCATGGATAGCTTAAATGTTAAATAGGATAGATCTTCCCCCATTTTTGAGAGAGCCAGCAGGTAGCCTGTCAGAGCACATCAAGAGTGTGACAGCTGTGAGTCAGACAAGGAACTGGCAGGGGTATGTGTGGGCTGAGAGAATATAGTTCTCAAAGAGCTGCCTTTTCAGAGATGAAGAAAAAAATTATAGCACTGAGGACAAGTGAAACAATCCAAACAGGGTCTGATGAGCATACAAGAGTTGACATATTTCCAACAGACATTATGTCAGATAATTAAACATAGCAAATAAGAATAAGTAAATATGTGATTTAATGGTTTGAAGTTTGTGATTTTATGTCTTTGACTCAGAGTATATTACTAAATTATTTATAGTGTTGTTCATCTGTTATCTAAACGTCAATAATGAAACTATTTAAAGATAAACACTAGTCAGAATCCTAACAGGGCTGTAAAATACCACAGCTGGCTAACTAATTTGAAGATGATTATAGAGCCACTTGCCTGAAGGCAAAGTCATGCACTGAGGAACAACTTTTAGGAAGGAAATTAAAAGGATCACCAGTTGTTGCTTCCAACACCCTTGAATTCTTGCCACTCTTTGAGGAATCATTTCTTTATAACCCATTATTCTCTGTAATAAAAAAATTGTAATCCCATATAATCCAGTTTATTTTTAATATTTGGTCTAGAAATCTATTACATCGTTTTCATCCAATAAGTTCACTCTTCTAGTTAATTTTTAGCCCATATTACTTGGTTTTAAATGAAAGAGAAAAAAATGGTGCATAAAGTGTTATCTGTTTTCTGTTTCCCTAACTTAGAAAAGTTCAGCTGAATATATTCTGTTTAAAACTGCAGGCATTTTCAGGTTTTAATATCCTTAATCTCATCACCAGAGATGGGAAACTGTAATTTCCTCATTACATAGCTTTGTTCACCCTCTAAACCAAAGAGCCCCCCTCTTACTCCTGCCCTCAGAAAGCATGAGCCTGCATCCATCCCCAGGCTGGTCTGGTTAGGCAACTTCTCTCTGCTTCTAAGCACTTCTTCACTTGCTGTGCTCCCCATCTTTGCATGCTCTGAGTCCCTCTGCAGAAATCACACAGACCAGGCATTTCTACAGACAGATACTTCTAGAGAGAGCAAAGTTCCTAGAGAAACCTCACTTCTGAACTGAGTGGTTTGGGCATGCTTACCATGGTTGCATGTAAGGGAACACTGAGATGTGAGTGAACACAAATTATGTAGCTGGTCCTGGGGGAGACAGACAAACCAGTCTAGCAGGATGGGAGGAAGTTTTGTCATCTTCGACGTATTTGTGAATAAGAAAAGTCTTAGATTAAGTTATTGGGGTTTGAACTGTGTCAAAAGACAGGTAGGAAAAGTGTTGAGGGGTACCAATGATTATGCTATAACAGAATTATTTTCTGGAGTGTATATATAAATGGGGGGATTAAATAATGTCTTACTTTTGTTAAGTATTAACAATTCTATGTAGTATGTGCTCCTTCTCAGCCTCTAATGACTCCTTTTATGTGAATTTGCTCTGGGCACATGCAGGAAGATCCAGCTGTGAAATATAAGTGAGAAGTGGGATGGCAGCCGGGTGGCCGGACTGATGACCACTGGTGGACAAAATGGCCAGGGACTAACTGCTGCTAAAGTGAGAGGCAGGGGAATGTGGCCAGAAGACACCAGTGTGGCAGAAAGACTGATTCAAGTGAGGGGAGCAGTGAAATCACAGGGTTTTCAAACCCAGGACAACAGTGAGAGAATAGCTTCGCACCTGATCCTACCCACACAAAGCCTATTATGGGAGATGGTAGTGAATTAATTAGGCTACAATGACTGTACCTTGTGATTTGTGGAAGACCCCAAAATATTTTTGGATAGTGCAGAAGAGAGATATATAACTATATGAAGAAGAGGGGAAGGAAAGAAGGAAAAAAGAAAGGAAGGGAGGAATAGAGGATGGAAGGAAAGAAGGAAGGAATATAGGAAACACTGAGTAGCATACGGGTGAAAGATGTAAAGACAGGAAAAGAAGGAAATAAAGTGGGAGGGAGGAAACATATTTAGGGTTTGTTATCATATTTATTATACTTTACATAAATCTACATTTTACATATATTTACTCTAGAGGTAGGGACTATTATTATCACCATTTTATATATGGAGAAACTGAGGCTTAAGGAGGTTGAGAAAACTCTGTAAGTTCACATGCCTAATAAGTGGTAGAGCAGAGTTCCAATCCACAAAAATTAACTCCAGCAAAAACAAATGTAATATAATAAAATAAAAAGTATGTTCTCTAACAGATGTTCTTTTTTTTTTATTTTTTATTTTTTATTTTTATTTTTATTTTTATTTTTTTCTAACAGATGTTCTGAAAGCACAGAGGAGGAAGCAAGGTTAATAGCATAATCTCAATCTCCTCCCTATGACTCTTGCAATTAATATGATTTAGGGCACATTTGGATGTTTTTGTTTAAATTTATTTGCAAATAAATTTTGTTATTTTACTCTCTTTTTATTTAGAAAGAGCTATCACTACATGCTAATCTCTAATGGGGATGGAAAATATTTAACATGATATCCTCTACTGTGTATAAGGTGTTACTTTTGGGTTTAGATAGATTTTCTGTAATATTCTGTTGCATTTGTTTGATAAGTCTTGATAAACACACCTACTAACTGACTTACACTTGTCACTCAGCAGCTACCCATTCTGTATCTTCACATCTAAACTATGCAACTGAAATAAATGACATCATAAGCAGAGGTTTGTTTATATTTTTATTTAATTAATTTAAATATATATCATACACACATGGAAAAAATACAAAGGGAAAAAAAACATATACCATGAAATAGATACATATGTCTCAGCCATTCAGTCACCTTTCCTAGAGGCAACTGATGTTTCCAAGTTTTAGTATACCCTGCTGGAGATATCCAATGCATAGGCAAGCATGTATAGATACAAATATAGAAACACACACACATGAATGATGACTTTCTTATTCTAAATCACTTTTCACCTATGTATACAAAAAAAACAGAAAAATAGGAATAGATAATATAGGTAGATAGATGACAGACTGATGATAGACATAGATAGATAGATAGATAGATAGATAGATAGATAGATAGATAGACAGACTATTTCATATTAATACCTACAGAGCTGCCTCCCTCTTTTTAATGCCATATAGTATTCCATTTAATAGACATAGTATGCCCATTAATTTCTCTACTACTTCTTGTTGATAAATATTTAAGTTGTTCTCACTCTGTGCTATAACAGATGATGTTGTAATGCATCTTTGTATGCATGTCATTTGGGACATATGTGAGTATATTTGTGGAATAAATTCCTAGAAATAGAATTGCTGAATCAAAAGATATTTACATAATGCTGCTATGAGCACTAGGGTGCATATATATTTTCAAATTAGTGTTTTTGTTTTCTTCGAATGAATACCCAGGAGTGGAATTTTTTTTAATAACCAAGATATGGAGGCAACCTAAGTGGTCATCAACAGATGAATGGATGAAAAAGATGTGGTATACATATACAGTGGAATATTATTCAGCCATAAAAAAGAATGAAATCTTGCCATCTGCAACAACATGGATGAAGCTGGATGGTACTATACTTAGTGAAGTAAGTCAGAGAGAGAAAAACAAATGTTTTCACTTATATGTGGAATCTAAAAAGAGAAACAGGGCTTCCCTGGTGGCGCAGTGGTTGAGAGTCCGCCTGCTGATGCAGGGGACACAGGTTCGTGCCCCGGTCCAGGAAGATCCCACATGCCGTGGAGCAGCTAGGCCTATGAGCCACTGCTGCTGAGCCTGCGTGTCCGGAGGCTGTGCTCCACAGCAGGAGAGGCCCGTGTACCGCAAAAATAAATAAATAAATAAATAAATAAATAAAAATTTAAAAAAAAACAAATGAACTGATAACAAAACAAAAACAGACTCACAGATGGAGAACAAACTAGTGATTACCATAGGGGAGAGAGATGGGAGGAGGGGTGAAATAGGTGAAGGGGATTAAGAGTTATAAACAGTTATAAAATACATAAGTCACAGGAATATAGTGTACACATAGGGAAAAAAGTCAATATTTTATAATAACTTTGTATGATGTGTAATCTATAAAGATATCAAATCACTATGCTGTACATCTGAAACTAATATAAGTCAACTATACCTCAATAAATAAATTTTAAATTAAAAATTTTTAATATTTACATTTTAATTTTTAAGAAATATTTGTCAAATTGGCTCATAGTCCTTGAATAATACATGAGTAACTATTCCTCTTTATCAAATTTTTTCATGTATGATTTTGTGGAGAAAATGTTTAAAAACAGCAACCCATTGTACAGTCAATTTTCATTTTTTAAATGAATAACCTTAAATTTATTTTCATATATTCAAGAAGGAAGACAGTTATGTCCTATGTATCATTTTTTTAATGTTCTTTAACCATATTTCCACTGTGCAGTTGATTAGGGCTGCTGTGAGTAGGTGTGTAAGATTCACTTCTACATGAATGGCTCCCCTGGAGTACATAGTCTTTGCAGCCTGTATGGAGCCTCATTGTTGATCATTCTCTATTCATTTTCAGGTATTCTTTGTAAGTTATAAAAATTCACATTTTGCACCTGATATGTATGGGAAATATCTCAGGTGATCAGTTGTGTTTTGACTGCATTTAAGTTTTTGTTGTTGAGTTTGCTTCTTAAATTTTTATGAATCTAGTTTATCACTCTGGTTTTAGTGTGTCTAGGACTGTGTCACATTTAAGAAAGTCTGTTACTCCAACAGAATAAATATAACTCTTTTATATTGTCTTCTACAACTTTCATGATTTCATTTTTTACATATTAGTGCTTGATCTAACTGGAATTTCTTCAGATGTGAGAAATAAGAAAATGACGTTTTTCTGCAAGGTTACTCAGTTGTCCTAAAACCATTTAGGAAGTAACTTATGTTTTCTCTACTATTAGATGCAATTCATGTCTAACATATACTAAAATTCCATTAACATTTGGATCTATTTCTGGACTGCTTTTTCTATTTCATTGATCTGTCTATTCATATACTAGAGATTCATATATCAGTGCCATCCTGTCTTAATTATAGTAGTTTCAAAATTTTTCCCCTGTGACATCTCTTTTTCAGGTTTTCCTTGGCTATATTTTTTTTCCTTAATGTTTCCATTAGTTTCAGAATCACATTGGTTAGGCCTTAAAATAAGACCTGTTGGTATTTTGGAGGGCTAATATCTTATTTATATTAATTTGAGGGAAACAATGACATCTTTGTGAGTATTCCTATGCAAACAGAAGGTAAGCTTTCTCATTTGTTTGAATTATCTTTTGCAACTGTCAATAATGTTTATACATTTTCTTCTTGAACATTTCTT